>NW_028246193.1:0-117572 GCF_964263255.1 Lissotriton vulgaris | reverse complement strand
AAGTCATTTCTGTGCCTGAA
Organism: Lissotriton vulgaris; assembly: GCF_964263255.1. Lineage (NCBI taxonomy): Eukaryota > Metazoa > Chordata > Amphibia > Caudata > Salamandridae > Lissotriton > Lissotriton vulgaris. The sequence goes on along the minus strand of NW_028246193.1, from coordinate 117,552 downwards.
ACGGGTCAAAATTGAAGCTTTTTGAGTAAGCAAAACTCTGTAAAAATGGCAATTTTGGTCACTGTGAGGGTTTAAAAAGTGGTTATTTAACATGAGTCACGATCCAATGACATTTTGAATCATTTTGGTACAGTCCAAAAAATCAATTTTCGGATGAAAAACGATGACTCCGGACATGTCGAACGTTCCCAAAATGGTCTATATTGATGAAATTTTAACATTTAATCTTTTGACTCTAAATGACTGTTGGATGTGAATTATGACTTTTTTCAACTAAAATAAGTGTGTTTAAAGTCATTTCTGTGCCTGAAACGGGTCAAAATTGAAGCTTTTGAGTAAGCAAAACTCTGTAAAAATGGCAATTTTGGTCACTGTGAGGGTTTAAAAAGTGGTTATTCAACATGAGGCACGATCCAATTGACATTTTGAATCATTTTTGGTACAGTCCAAAAAAATCAATTTTCGGATGAAAAACGATGACTCCGGACACGTCGAACGTTCCCAAAATGGTCTATAATATTGAAATTTTAACATTTAATCTTTTGACTCTAAATGACTGTTGGATGTGAATTATGACTTTTTCAACTAAAATACGTGTGATTAAAGTCATTTCTGTGACTGAAATGGGTCAAAATTGAAGCTTTTAAATAAGCAAAACTCTGTATAAAATGGCCATTTTGGTCACTGTGAGGGTTTAAAAAGTGGTTATTCAACATGAGGCACGATCCAATTGACATTTTGAATCATTTTTGGTACAGTCCAAAAAATCAATTTTCGGATGAAAAACGATGACTCCGGACATGTCGAACGTTCCCAAAATGGCCTATAATGATGAAATTTTAACATTTAATCTTTTGACTCTAAATGACTGTTGGATGTGAATTATGACTTTTTCAACTAAAATAAGTCTGTTTAAAGTCATTTCTGTGCCTGAAACGGGTCAAAATTGAAGCTTTTGAGTAAGCAAAACTCTGTGAAAATGGCAATTTTGGTCACTGTGAGGGTTTAAAAAGTGGTTATTCAACATGAGGCACGATCCAATTGACATTTTGAATCATTTTTGGTACAGTCCAAAAAATCAATTTTCGGATGAAAAACGATGACTCCGGACATGTCGAACGTTCCCAAAATGGTCTATAATGATGAAATTTTAACATTTAATCTTTTGACTCTAAATGACTGTTGGATGTGAATTATGACTATTTCAACTAAAATAAGTGTGTTTAAAGTCATTTCTGTGCCTGAAACGGGCCCAAAATTGAAGCTTTTGAGTAAGCAAAAACTCTGTAAAAATGGCAATTTTGGTCACTGTGAGGGTTTAAAAAGTGGTTATTCAACATGAGGCACGATCCAATTGACATTTTGAATCATTTTTGGTACAGTCCAAAAAAATCAATTTTCGGATGAAAAACGATGACTCCGGACATGTCGAACGTTCCCAAAATGGTCTATAATGATGAAATTTTAACATTTAATCTTTTGACTCTAAATGACTGTTGGATGTGAATTATGACTTTTTCAACTAAAATAAGTGTGTTTAAAGTCATTTCTGTGCCTGAAACGGGTCAAAATTGAAGCTTTTGAGTAAGCAAAACTCTGTAAAAATGGCAATTTTGGTCACTGTGAGGGTTTAAAAAGTGGTTATTCAACATGAGGCACGATCCAATTGACATTTTGAATCATTTTTGGTACAGTCCAAAAAATCAATTTTCGGATGAAAAATGATGACTCCGGACATGTCGAACGTTCCCAAAATGGTCTATAATGATGAAATTTTAACATTTAATCTTTTGACTCTAAATGACTGTTGGATGTGAATTATGACTTTTTCAACTAAAATAAGTGTGTTTAAAGTCATTTCTGTGCCTGAAACGGGTCAAAATTGAAGCTTTTGAGTAAGCAAAACTCTGTAAAAATGGCAATTTTGGTCACTGTGAGGGTTTAAAAAGTGGTTATTCAACATGAGGCACGATCCAATTGACATTTTGAATCATTTTTGGTACAGTCCAAAAAATCAATTTTCGGATGAAAAACGATGACTCCGGACATGTCGAACGTTCCCAAAATGGCCTATAATGATGAAATTTTAACATTTAATCTTTTGACTCTAAATGACTGTTGGATGTGAATTATGACTTTTTCAACTAAAATAAGTCTGTTTAAAGTCATTTCTGTGCCTGAAACGGGTCAAAATTGAAGCTTTTGAGTAAGCAAAACTCTGTAAAAATGGCAAATTTTGGTCACTGTGAGGGTTTAAAAAGTGGTTATTAAACATGAGGCACGATCCAATTGACATTTTGAATCATTTTTGGTACAGTCCAAAAAATCAATTTTCGGATGAAAAACGATGACTCCGGACATGTCGAACGTTCCCAAAATGGTCTATACTGATGAAATTTTAACATTTAATCTTTTGACTCCTAAATGACTGTTGGATGTGAATTATGACTTTTTCAACTAAAATACGTGTGTTTAAAGTCATTTCTGTGACTGAAATGGGTCAAAATTGAAGCTTTTAAATAAGCAAAACTCTGTATAAAATGGCCATTTTGGTCACTGTGAGGGTTTAAAAAGTGGTTATTCAACATGAGGCACGATCCAATTGCATTTTGAATCATTTTTGGTACAGTCCAAAAAATCAATTTTCGGATGAAAAACGATGACTCCGGACATGTCGAACGTTCCCAAAATGGCCTATAATGATGAAATTTTAACATTTAATCTTTTGACTCTAAATGACTGTTGGATGTGAATTATGACTTTTTCAACTAAAATAAGTCTGTTTAAAGTCATTTCTGTGCCTGAAACGGGTCAAAATTGAAGCTTTTGAGTAAGCAAAACTCTGTAAAAATGGCAATTTTGGTCACTGTGAGGGTTTAAAAAGTGGTTATTCAACATGAGGCACGATCCAATTGACATTTTGAATCATTTTTGGTACAGTCCAAAAAATCAATTTTCGGATGAAAACGATGACTCCGGACATGTCGAACGTTCCCAAAATGGTCTATAATGATGAAATTTTAACATTTAATCTTTTGACTCTAAATGACTGTTGGATGTGAATTATGACTATTTCAACTAAAATAAGTGTGTTTAAAGTCATTTCTGTGCCTGAAACGGGTCAAAATTGAAGCTTTTGAGTAAGCAAAACTCTGTAAAAATGGCAATTTTGGTCACTGTGAGGGTTTAAAAGTGGTTATTTAACATGAGTCACGATCCAATTGACATTTTGAATCATTTTTGGTACAGTCCAAAAAATCAATTTTCGGATGAAAAACGATGACTCCGGACATGTCGAACGTTCCCAAAATGGTCTATATTGATGAAATTTTAACATTTAATCTTTTGACTCTAAATGACTGTTGGATGTGAATTATGACTTTTTCAACTAAAATAAGTTGTGTTTAAAGTCATTTTCTGTGCCTGAAACGGGTCAAAATTGAAGCTTTTGAGTAAGCAAAACTCTGTAAAAATGGCAATTTTGGTCACTGTGAGGGTTTAAAAGTGGTTATTCAACATGAGGCACGATCCAATTGACATTTTGAATCATTTTTGGTACAGTCCAAAAAATCAATTTTCGGATGAAAAACGATGACTCCGGACACGTCGAACGTTCCCAAAATGGTCTATAATATTGAAATTTTAACATTTAATCTTTTGACTCTAAATGACTGTTGGATGTGAATTATGACTTTTTCAACTAAAATACGTGTGATTAAAGTCATTTCTGTGACCTGAAATGGGTCAAAATTGAAGCTTTTAAATAAGCAAAACTCTGTATAAAATGGCCATTTTGGTCACTGTGAGGGTTTAAAAAGTGGTTATTCAACATGAGGCACGATCCAATTGACATTTGAATCATTTTTGGTACAGTCCAAAAAATCAATTTTCGGATGAAAAACGATGACTCCGGACATGTCGAACGTTCCCAAAATGGCCTATAATGATGAAATTTTAACATTTAATCTTTTGACTCTAAATGACTGTTGGATGTGAATTATGACTTTTTCAACTAAAATAAGTCTGTTTAAAGTCATTTCTGTGCCTGAAAACGGGTCAAAATTGAAGCTTTTGAGTAAGCAAAACTCTGTGAAAATGGCAATTTTGGTCACTGTGAGGGTTTAAAAGTGGTTATTCAACATGAGGCACGATCCAATTGACATTTTGAATCATTTTTGGTACAGTCCAAAAAATCAATTTTCGGATGAAAAACGATGACTCCGGACATGTCGAACGTTCCCAAAATGGTCTATAATGATGAAATTTTAACATTTAATCTTTTGACTCTAAATGACTGTTGGATGTGAATTATGACTATTTCAACTAAAATAAGTGTGTTTAAAGTCATTTCTGTGCCTGAAACGGCCAAAATTGAAGCTTTTGAGTAAGCAAAACTCTGTAAAAATGGCAATTTTGGTCACTGTGAGGGTTTAAAAAGTGGTTATTCAACATGAGGCACGATCCAATTGACATTTTGAATCATTTTTTGGTACAGTCCAAAAAATCAATTTTCGGATGAAAAACGATGACTCCGGACATGTCGAACGTTCCCAAAATGGTCTATAATGATGAAATTTTAACATTTAATCTTTTGACTCTAAATGACTGTTGGATGTGAATTATGACTTTTTCAACTAAAATAAGTGTGTTTAAAGTCATTTCTGTGCCTGAAACGGGTCAAAATTGAAGCTTTTGAGTAAGCAAAACTCTGTAAAAATGGCAATTTTGGTCACTGTGAGGGTTTAAAAAGTGGTTATTCAACATGAGGCACGATCCAATTGACATTTTTGAATCATTTTTGGTACAGTCCAAAAAATCAATTTTCGGATGAAAAATGATGACTCCGGACATGTCGAACGTTCCCAAAATGGTCTATAATGATGAAATTTTAACATTTAATCTTTTGACTCTAAATGACTGTTGGATGTGAATTATGACTTTTTCAACTAAAATAAGTGAGTTTAAAGTCATTTCTGTGCCTGAAACGGGTCAAATTGAAGCTTTTGAGTAAGCAAAACTCTGTAAAAAATGGCAATTTTGGTCACTGTGAGGGTTTAAAAGTGGTTATTCAACATGAGGCACGATCCAATTGACATTTTGAATCATTTTTGGTACAGTCCAAAAAATCAATTTTCGGATGAAAAACGATGACTCCGGACATGTCGAACGTTCCCAAAATGGTCTATAATGATGAAATTTTAACATTTAATCTTTTGACTCTAAATGACTGTTGGATGTGAATTATGACTATTTCAACTAAAATAAGTGTGTTTAAAGTCATTTCTGTGCCTGAAACGGGTCAAAATTGAAGCTTTTGAGTAAGCAAAACTCTGTAAAAATGGCAATTTTGGTCACTGTGAGGGTTTAAAAAGTGGTTATTTAACATGAGTCACGATCCAATTGACATTTTGAATCATTTTTGGTACAGTCCAAAAAATCAATTTTCGGATGAAAAACGATGACTCCGGACATGTCGAACGTTCCCAAAATGGTCTATATTGATGAAATTTTAACATTTAATCTTTTGACTCTAAATGACTGTTGGATGTGAATTATGACTTTTTCAACTAAAATAAGTGTGTTTAAAGTCATTTCTGTGCCTGAAACGGGTCAAAATTGAAGCTTTTGAGTAAGCAAAAACTCTGTAAAAATGGCAATTTTGGTCACTGTGAGGGTTTAAAAAGTGGTTATTCAACATGAGGCACGATCCAATTGACATTTTGAATCATTTTTGGTACAGTCCAAAAAATCAATTTTCGGATGAAAAACGATGACTCCGGACACGTCGAACGTTCCCAAAATGGTCTATAATATTGAAATTTTAACATTTAATCTTTGACTCTAAATGACTGTTGGATGTGAATTATGACTTTTTCAACTAAAATACGTGTGATTAAAGTCATTTCTGTGACTGAAATGGGTCAAAATTGAAGCTTTTAAATAAGCAAAACTCTGTATAAAATGGCCATTTTGGTCACTGTGAGGTTTAAAAAGTGGTTATTCAACATGAGGCACGATCCAATTGACATTTTGAATCATTTTTGGTACAGTCCAAAAAATCAATTTTCGGATGAAAAACGATGACTCCGGACATGTCGAACGTTCCCAAAATGGCCTATAATGATGAAATTTTAACATTTAATCTTTTGACTCTAAATGACTGTTGGATGTGAATTATGACTTTTTCAACTAAAATAAGTCTGTTTAAAGTCATTTCTGTGCCTGAAACGGGTCAAAATGAAGCTTTTGAGTAAGCAAAACTCTGTGAAAATGGCAATTTTGGTCACTGTGAGGGTTTAAAAAGTGGTTATTCAACATGAGGCACGATCCAATTGACATTTTGAATCATTTTTGGTACAGTCCAAAAAATCAATTTTCGGATGAAAAACGATGACTCCGGACATGTCGAACGTTCCCAAAATGGTCTATAATGATGAAATTTTAACATTTAATCTTTTGACTCTAAATGACTGTTGGATGTGAATTATGACTATTTCAACTAAAATAAGTGTGTTTAAAGTCATTTCTGTGCCTGAAACGGGCCAAAATTGAAGCTTTTGAGTAAGCAAAACTCTGTAAAAATGGCAATTTTGGTCACTGTGAGGGTTTAAAAAGTGGTTATTCAACATGAGGCACGATCCAATTGACATTTTGAATCATTTTTGGTACAGTCCAAAAAATCAATTTTCGGATGAAAAACGATGACTCCGGAACATGTCGAACGTTCCCAAAATGGTCTATAATGATGAAATTTTAACATTTAATCTTTTGACTCTAAATGACTGTTGGATGTGAATTATGACTTTTTCAACTAAAATAAGTGTGTTTAAAGTCATTTCTGTGCCTGAAACGGGTCAAAATTGAAGCTTTTGAGTAAGCAAAACTCTGTAAAAATGGCAATTTTGGTCACTGTGAGGGTTAAAAAGTGGTTATTCAACATGAGGCACGATCCAATTGACATTTTGAATCATTTTTGGTACAGTCCAAAAAATCAATTTTCGGATGAAAAATGATGACTCCGGACATGTCGAACGTTCCCAAAATGGTCTATAATGATGAAATTTTAACATTTAATCTTTTGACTCTAAATGACTGTTGGATGTGAATTATGACTTTTTCAACTAAAATAAGTGTGTTTAAAGTCATTTCTGTGCCTGAAACGGGTCAAAATTGAAGCTTTTGAGTAAGCAAAACTCTGTAAAAATGGCAATTTTGGTCACTGTGAGGGTTTAAAAAGTGGTTATTCAACATGAGCACGATCCAATTGACATTTTGAATCATTTTTGGTACAGTCCAAAAAATCAATTTTCGGATGAAAAACGATGACTCCGGACATGTCGAACGTTCCCAAAATGGCCTATAATGATGAAATTTTAACATTTAATCTTTTGACTCTAAATGACTGTTGATGTGAATTATGACTTTTTCAACTAAAATAAGTCTGTTTAAAGTCATTTCTGTGCCTGAAACGGGTCAAAATTGAAGCTTTTGAGTAAGCAAAACTCTGTAAAAATGGCAATTTTGGTCACTGTGAGGGTTTAAAAAGTGGTTATTAAACATGAGGCACGATCCAATTGACATTTTGAATCATTTTTGGTACAGTCCAAAAAATCAATTTTCGGATGAAAAACGATGACTCCGGACATGTCGAACGTTCCCAAAATGGTCTATACTGATGAAATTTTAACATTTAATCTTTTGACTCTAAATGACTGTTGGATGTGAATTATGACTTTTTCAACTAAAATACGTGTGTTTAAAGTCATTTCTGTGACTGAAATGGGTCAAAATTGAAGCTTTTAAATAAGCAAAACTCTGTATAAAATGGCCATTTTGGTCACTGTGAGGGTTTAAAAAGTGGTTATTCAACATGAGGCACGATCCAATTGGCATTTTGAATCATTTTTGGTACAGTCCAAAAAATCAATTTTCGGATGAAAAACGATGACTCCGGACATGTCGAACGTTCCCAAAATGGCCTATAATGATGAAATTTTAACATTTAATCTTTTGACTCTAAATGACTGTTGGATGTGAATTATGACTTTTTCAACTAAAATAAGTCTGTTTAAAGTCATTTCTGTGCCTGAAACGGGTCAAAATTGAAGCTTTTGAGTAAGCAAAACTCTGTAAAAATGGCAATTTTGGTCACTGTGAGGGTTTAAAAAGTGGTTATTCAACATGAGGCACGATCCAATTGACATTTTGAATCATTTTTGGTACAGTCCAAAAAATCAATTTTCGGATGAAAAACGATGACTCCGGACATGTCGAACGTTCCCAAAATGGTCTATAATGATGAAATTTTAACATTTAATCTTTTGACTCTAAATGACTGTTGGATGTGAATTATGACTATTTCAACTAAAATAAGTGTGTTTAAAGTCATTTCTGTGCCTGAAACGGGTCAAAATTGAAGCTTTTGAGTAAGCAAAACTCTGTAAAAATGGCAATTTTGGTCACTGTGAGGGTTTAAAAAGTGGTTATTTAACATGAGTCACGATCCAATTGACATTTTGAATCATTTTTGGTACAGTCCAAAAAATCAATTTTCGGATGAAAAACGATGACTCCGGACATGTCGAACGTTCCCAAAATGGTCTATATTGATGAAATTTTAACATTTAATCTTTTGACTCTAAATGACTGTTGGATGTGAATTATGACTTTTTCAACTAAAATAAGTGTGTTTAAAGTCATTTCTGTGCCTGAAACGGGTCAAAATTGAAGCTTTTGAGTAAGCAAAACTCTGTAAAAATGGCAATTTTGGTCACTGTGAGGGTTTAAAAAGTGGTTATTCAACATGAGGCACGATCCAATTGACATTTTGAATCATTTTTGGTACAGTCCAAAAAATCAATTTTCGGATGAAAAACGATGACTCCGGACACGTCGAACGTTCCCAAAATGGTCTATAATATTGAAATTTTAACATTTAATCTTTTGACTCTAAATGACTGTTGGATGTGAATTATGACTTTTTCAACTAAAATACGTGTGATTAAAGTCATTTCTGTGACTGAAATGGGTCAAAATTGAAGCTTTTAAATAAGCAAAACTCTGTATAAAATGGCCATTTTGGTCACTGTGAGGGTTTAAAAAGTGGTTATTCAACATGAGGCACGATCCAATTGACATTTTGAATCATTTTTGGTACAGTCCAAAAAATCAATTTTCGGATGAAAAACGATGACTCCGGACATGTCGAACGTTCCCAAAATGGCCTATAATGATGAAATTTTAACATTTAATCTTTTGACTCTAAATGACTGTTGGATGTGAATTATGACTTTTTCAACTAAAATAAGTCTGTTTAAAGTCATTTCTGTGCCTGAAACGGGTCAAAATTGAAGCTTTTGAGTAAGCAAAACTCTGTGAAAATGGCAATTTTGGTCACTGTGAGGGTTTAAAAAGTGGTTATTCAACATGAGGCACGATCCAATTGACATTTTGAATCATTTTTGGTACAGTCCAAAAAATCAATTTTCGGATGAAAAACGATGACTCCGGACATGTCGAACGTTCCCAAAATGGTCTATAATGATGAAATTTTAACATTTAATCTTTTGACTCTAAATGACTGTTGGATGTGAATTATGACTATTTCAACTAAAATAAGTGTGTTTAAAGTCATTTCTGTGCCTGAAACGGGCCAAAATTGAAGCTTTTGAGTAAGCAAAACTCTGTAAAAATGGCAATTTTGGTCACTGTGAGGGTTTAAAAAGTGGTTATTCAACATGAGGCACGATCCAATTGACATTTTGAATCATTTTTGGTACAGTCCAAAAAATCAATTTTCGGATGAAAAACGATGACTCCGGACATGTCGAACGTTCCCAAAATGGTCTATAATGATGAAATTTTAACATTTAATCTTTTGACTCTAAATGACTGTTGGATGTGAATTATGACTTTTTCAACTAAAATAAGTGTGTTTAAAGTCATTTCTGTGCCTGAAACGGGTCAAAATTGAAGCTTTTGAGTAAGCAAAACTCTGTAAAAATGGCAATTTTGGTCACTGTGAGGGTTTAAAAAGTGGTTATTCAACATGAGGCACGATCCAATTGACATTTTGAATCATTTTTGGTACAGTCCAAAAAATCAATTTTCGGATGAAAAATGATGACTCCGGACATGTCGAACGTTCCCAAAATGGTCTATAATGATGAAATTTTAACATTTAATCTTTTGACTCTAAATGACTGTTGGATGTGAATTATGACTTTTTCAACTAAAATAAGTGTGTTTAAAGTCATTTCTGTGCCTGAAACGGGTCAAAATTGAAGCTTTTGAGTAAGCAAAACTCTGTAAAAATGGCAATTTTGGTCACTGTGAGGGTTTAAAAAGTGGTTATTCAACATGAGGCACGATCCAATTGACATTTTGAATCATTTTTGGTACAGTCCAAAAAATCAATTTTCGGATGAAAAACGATGACTCCGGACATGTCGAACGTTCCCAAAATGGCCTATAATGATGAAATTTTAACATTTAATCTTTTGACTCTAAATGACTGTTGGATGTGAATTATGACTTTTTCAACTAAAATAAGTCTGTTTAAAGTCATTTCTGTGCCTGAAACGGGTCAAAATTGAAGCTTTTGAGTAAGCAAAACTCTGTAAAAATGGCAATTTTGGTCACTGTGAGGGTTTAAAAAGTGGTTATTAAACATGAGGCACGATCCAATTGACATTTTGAATCATTTTTGGTACAGTCCAAAAAATCAATTTTCGGATGAAAAACGATGACTCCGGACATGTCGAACGTTCCCAAAATGGTCTATACTGATGAAATTTTAACATTTAATCTTTTGACTCTAAATGACTGTTGGATGTGAATTATGACTTTTTCAACTAAAATACGTGTGTTTAAAGTCATTTCTGTGACTGAAATGGGTCAAAATTGAAGCTTTTAAATAAGCAAAACTCTGTATAAAATGGCCATTTTGGTCACTGTGAGGGTTTAAAAAGTGGTTATTCAACATGAGGCACGATCCAATTGACATTTTGAATCATTTTTGGTACAGTCCAAAAAATCAATTTTCGGATGAAAAACGATGACTCCGGACATGTCGAACGTTCCCAAAATGGCCTATAATGATGAAATTTTAACATTTAATCTTTTGACTCTAAATGACTGTTGGATGTGAATTATGACTTTTTCAACTAAAATAAGTCTGTTTAAAGTCATTTCTGTGCCTGAAACGGGTCAAAATTGAAGCTTTTGAGTAAGCAAAACTCTGTAAAAATGGCAATTTTGGTCACTGTGAGGGTTTAAAAAGTGGTTATTCAACATGAGGCACGATCCAATTGACATTTTGAATCATTTTTGGTACAGTCCAAAAAATCAATTTTCGGATGAAAAACGATGACTCCGGACATGTCGAACGTTCCCAAAATGGTCTATAATGATGAAATTTTAACATTTAATCTTTTGACTCTAAATGACTGTTGGATGTGAATTATGACTATTTCAACTAAAATAAGTGTGTTTAAAGTCATTTCTGTGCCTGAAACGGGTCAAAATTGAAGCTTTTGAGTAAGCAAAACTCTGTAAAAATGGCAATTTTGGTCACTGTGAGGGTTTAAAAAGTGGTTATTTAACATGAGTCACGATCCAATTGACATTTTGAATCATTTTTGGTACAGTCCAAAAAATCAATTTTCGGATGAAAAACGATGACTCCGGACATGTCGAACGTTCCCAAAATGGTCTATATTGATGAAATTTTAACATTTAATCTTTTGACTCTAAATGACTGTTGGATGTGAATTATGACTTTTTCAACTAAAATAAGTGTGTTTAAAGTCATTTCTGTGCCTGAAACGGGTCAAAATTGAAGCTTTTGAGTAAGCAAAACTCTGTAAAAATGGCAATTTTGGTCACTGTGAGGGTTTAAAAAGTGGTTATTCAACATGAGGCACGATCCAATTGACATTTTGAATCATTTTTGGTACAGTCCAAAAAATCAATTTTCGGATGAAAAACGATGACTCCGGACACGTCGAACGTTCCCAAAATGGTCTATAATATTGAAATTTTAACATTTAATCTTTTGACTCTAAATGACTGTTGGATGTGAATTATGACTTTTTCAACTAAAATACGTGTGATTAAAGTCATTTCTGTGACTGAAATGGGTCAAAATTGAAGCTTTTAAATAAGCAAAACTCTGTATAAAATGGCCATTTTGGTCACTGTGAGGGTTTAAAAAGTGGTTATTCAACATGAGGCACGATCCAATTGACATTTTGAATCATTTTTGGTACAGTCCAAAAAATCAATTTTCGGATGAAAAACGATGACTCCGGACATGTCGAACGTTCCCAAAATGGCCTATAATGATGAAATTTTAACATTTAATCTTTTGACTCTAAATGACTGTTGGATGTGAATTATGACTTTTTCAACTAAAATAAGTCTGTTTAAAGTCATTTCTGTGCCTGAAACGGGTCAAAATTGAAGCTTTTGAGTAAGCAAAACTCTGTGAAAATGGCAATTTTGGTCACTGTGAGGGTTTAAAAAGTGGTTATTCAACATGAGGCACGATCCAATTGACATTTTGAATCATTTTTGGTACAGTCCAAAAAATCAATTTTCGGATGAAAAACGATGACTCCGGACATGTCGAACGTTCCCAAAATGGTCTATAATGATGAAATTTTAACATTTAATCTTTTGACTCTAAATGACTGTTGGATGTGAATTATGACTATTTCAACTAAAATAAGTGTGTTTAAAGTCATTTCTGTGCCTGAAACGGGCCAAAATTGAAGCTTTTGAGTAAGCAAAACTCTGTAAAAATGGCAATTTTGGTCACTGTGAGGGTTTAAAAAGTGGTTATTCAACATGAGGCACGATCCAATTGACATTTTGAATCATTTTTGGTACAGTCCAAAAAATCAATTTTCGGATGAAAAACGATGACTCCGGACATGTCGAACGTTCCCAAAATGGTCTATAATATTGAAATTTTAACATTTAATCTTTTGACTCTAAATGACTGTTGGATGTGAATTATGACTTTTTCAACTAAAATAAGTGTGTTTAAAGTCATTTCTGTGACTGAAATGGGTCAAAATTGAAGCTTTTAAATAAGCAAAACTCTGTATAAAATGGCCATTTTGGTCACTGTGAGGTTTAAAAAGTGGTTATTCAACATGAGGCACGATCCAATTGACATTTTGAATCATTTTTGGTACAGTCCAAAAAATCAATTTTCGGATGAAAACGATGACTCCGGACATGTCGAACGTTCCCAAAATGGTCTATAATGATGAATTTTGAACATTTAATCTTTTGACTCTAAATGACTGTTGGATGTGAATTATGACTTTTTCAACTAAAATAAGTCTGTTTAAAGTCATTTCTGTGCCTGAAACGGGTCAAAATTGAAGCTTTTGAGTAAGCAAAACTCTGTAAAAATGGCAATTTTGGTCACTGTGAGGGTTTAAAAAGTGGTTATTCAACATGAGGCACGATCCAATTGACATTTTGAATCATTTTTGGTACAGTCCAAAAAATCAATTTTCGGATGAAAAACGATGACTCCGGACATGTCGAACGTTCCCAAAATGGCCTATAATGATGAAATTTTAACATTTAATCTTTTGACTCTAAATGACTGTTGGATGTGAATTATGACTTTTTCAACTAAAATAAGTCTGTTTAAAGTCATTTCTGTGCCTGAAACGGGTCAAAATTGAAGCTTTTGAGTAAGCAAAACTCTGTAAAAATGGCAATTTTGGTCACTGTGAGGGTTTAAAAAGTGGTTATTAAACATGAGGCACGATCCAATTGACATTTTGAATCATTTTTGGTACAGTCCAAAAAATCAATTTTCGGATGAAAAACGATGACTCCGGACATGTCGAACGTTCCCAAAATGGTCTATAATGATGAAATTTTAACATTTAATCTTTTGACTCTAAATGACTGTTGGATGTGAATTATGACTTTTTCAACTAAAATAAGTGTTTTTAAAGTCATTTCTGTGACTGAAACGGGTCAAAATTGAAGCTTTTGAGTTAGCAAAACTCTGTAAAATGGCCATTTTGGTCACTTTGAGGGTTTAAAAAGTGGTTATTCAACATGAGGCACGATCCAATTGACATTTTGAATCATTTTTGGTACAGTCCAAAAAATCAATTTTCGGATGAAAAACGATGACTCCGGACATGTCGAACGTTCCCAAAATGGTCTATAATGATGAAATTTTAACATTTAATCTTTTGACTCTAAATGACTGTTGGATGTGAATTATGACTTTTTCAACTAAAATAAGTGTGTTTAAAGTCATTTCTGTGCCTGAAACGGGTCAAAATTGAAGCTTTTGAGTAAGCAAAACTCTGTAAAAATGGCAATTTTGGTCACTGTGAGGGTTTAAAAAGTGGTTATTCAACATGAGGCACGATCCAATTGACATTTTGAATCATTTTTGGTACAGTCCAAAAAATCAATTTTCGGATGAAAAACGATGACTCCGGACACGTCGAACGTTCCCAAAATGGTCTATAATATTGAAATTTTAACATTTAATCTTTTGACTCTAAATGACTGTTGGATGTGAATTATGACTTTTTCAACTAAAATACGTGTGTTTAAAGTCATTTCTGTGACTGAAATGGGTCAAAATTGAAGCTTTTAAATAAGCAAAACTCTGTATAAAATGGCCATTTTGGTCACTGTGAGGGTTTAAAAAGTGGTTATTCAACATGAGGCACGATCCAATTGACATTTTGAATCATTTTTGGTACAGTCCAAAAAAATCAATTTTCGGATGAAAAACGATGACTCCGGACATGTCGAACGTTCCCAAAATGGCCTATAATGATGAAATTTTAACATTTAATCTTTTGACTCTAAATGACTGTTGGATGTGAATTATGACTTTTTCAACTAAAATAAGTCTGTTTAAAGACATTTCTGTGCCTGAAACGGGTCAAAATTGAAGCTTTTGAGTAAGCAAAACTCTGTAAAAATGGCAATTTTGGTCACTGTGAGGGTTTAAAAAGTGGTTATTCAACATGAGGCACGATCCAATTGACATTTTGTATCATTTTTGGTACAGTCCAAAAAATCAATTTTCGGATGAAAAACGATGACTCCGGACATGTCGAACGTTCCCAAAATGGTCTATAATGATGAAATTTTAACATTTAATCTTTTGACTCTAAATGACTGTTGGATGTGAATTATGACTATTTCAACTAAAATAAGTGTGTTTAAAGTCATTTCTGTGCCTGAAACGGGTCAAAATTGAAGCTTTTGAGTAAGCAAAACTCTGTAAAAATGGCAATTTTGGTCACTGTGAGGGTTTAAAAAGTGGTTATTCAACATGAGTCACGATCCAATTGACATTTTGAATCATTTTTGGTACAGTCCAAAAAATCAATTTTCGGATGAAAAACGATGACTCCGGACATGTCGAACGTTCCCAAAATGGTCTATATTGATGAAATTTTAACATTTAATCTTTTGACTCTAAATGACTGTTGGATGTGAATTATGACTTTTTCAACTAAAATAAGTGTGTTTAAAGTCATTTCTGTGCCTGAAACGGGTCAAAATTGAAGCTTTTGAGTAAGCAAAACTCTGTAAAAATGGCAATTTTGGTCACTGTGAGGGTTTAAAAAGTGGTTATTCAACATGAGGCACGATCCAATTGACATTTTGAATCATTTTTGGTACAGTCCAAAAAATCAATTTTCGGATGAAAAACGATGACTCCGGACATGTCGAACGTTCCCAAAATGGTCTATAATATTGAAATTTTAACATTTAATCTTTTGACTCTAAATGACTGTTGGATGTGAATTATGACTTTTTCAACTAAAATACGTGTGTTTAAAGTCATTTCTGTGACTGAAATGGGTCAAAATTGAAGCTTTTAAATAAGCAAAACTCTGTATAAAATGGCCATTTTGGTCACTGTGAGGGTTTAAAAAGTGGTTATTCAACATGAGGCACGATCCAATAGACATTTTGAATCATTTTTGGTACAGTCCAAAAAATTAATTTTCGGATGAAAAACGATGACTCCGGACATGTCGAACGTTCCCAAAATGGCCTATAATGATGAAATTTTAACATTTAATCTTTTGACTCTAAATGACTGTTGGATGTGAATTATGACTTTTTCAACTAAAATAAGTCTGTTTAAAGTCATTTCTGTGCATGAAACGGGTCAAAATTGAAGCTTTTGAGTAAGCAAAACTCTGTAAAAATGGCAATTTTGGTCACTGTGAGGGTTTAAAAAGTGGTTATTCAACATGAGGCACGATCCAATTGACATTTTGAATCATTTTTGGTACAGTCCAAAAAATCAATTTTCGGATGAAAAACGATGACTCCGGACATGTCGAACGTTCCCAAAATGGTCTATAATGATGAAATTTTAACATTTAATCTTTTGACTCTAAATGACTGTTGGATGTGAATTATGACTATTTCAACTAAAATAAGTGTGTTTAAAGTCATTTCTGTGCCTGAAACGGGCCAAAATTGAAGCTTTTGAGTAAGCAAAACTCTGTAAAAATGGCAATTTTGGTCACTGTGAGGGTTTAAAAAGTGGTTATTCAACATGAGGCACGATCCAATTGACATTTTGAATCATTTTTGGTACAGTCCAAAAAATCAATTTTCGGATGAAAAACGATGACTCCGGACATGTCGAACGTTCCCAAAATGGTCTATAATGATGAAATTTTAACATTTAATCTTTTGACTCTAAATGACTGTTGGATGTGAATTATGACTATTTCAACTAAAATAAGTGTGTTTAAAGTCAATTCTGTGCCTGAAACGGGCCAAAATTGAAGCTTTTGAGTAAGCAAAACTCTGTAAAAATGGCAATTTTGGTCACTGTGAGGGTTTAAAAAGTGGTTATTCAACATGAGGCACGATCCAATTGACATTTTGAATCATTTTTGGTACAGTCCAAAAAATCAATTTTCGGATGAAAAACGATGACTCCGGACATGTCGAACGTTCCCAAAATGGTCTATAATATTGAAATTTTAACATTTAATCTTTTGACTCTAAATGACTGTTGGATGTGAATTATGACTTTTTCAACTAAAATAAGTGTGTTTAAAGTCATTTCTGTGACTGAAATGGGTCAAAATTGAAGCTTTTAAATAAGCAAAACTCTGTATAAAATGGCCATTTTGGTCACTGTGAGGGTTTAAAAAGTGGTTATTCAACATGAGGCACGATCCAGTTGACATTTTGAATCATTTTTGGTACAGTCCAAAAAATCAATTTTCGGATGAAAAACGATGACTCCGGACATGTCGAACGTTCCCAAAATGGTCTATAATGATGAAATTTTAACATTTAATCTTTTGACTCTAAATGACTGTTGGATGTGAATTATGACTTTTTCAACTAAAATAAGTGTGTTTAAAGTCATTTCTGTGACCGAAACGGGTCAAAATTGAAGCTTTTGAGTTAGCAAAACTCTGTAAAATGGCCATTTTGGTCACTTTGAGGGTTTAAAAAGTGGTTATTCAACATGAGGCACGATCCAATTGACATTTTGAATCATTTTTGGTACAGTCCAAAAAATCAATTTTCGGATGAAAAACGATGACTCCGGACATGTCGAACGTTCCCAAAATGGTCTATAATGATGAAATTTTAACATTTAATCTTTTGACTCTAAATGACTGTTGGATGTGAATTATGACTTTTTCAACTAAAATAAGTGTGTTTAAAGTCATTTCTGTGCCTGAAATGGGTCAAAATTGAAGCTTTTGAGTAAGCAAAACTCTGTAAAAATGGCAATTTTGGTCACTGTGAGGGTTTAAAAAGTGGTTATTCAACATGAGGCACGATCCAATTGACATTTTGAATCATTTTTGGTACAGTCCAAAAAATCAATTTTCGGATGAAAAACGATGACTCCGGACATGTCGAACGTTCCAAAAATGGCCTATAATGATGAAATTTTAACATTTAATCTTTTGACTCTAAATGACTGTTGGATGTGAATTATGACTTTTTGAACTAAAATAAGTCTGTTTAAAGTCATTTCTGTGCCTGAAACGGGTCAAAATTGAAGCTTTTGAGTAAGCAAAACTCTGTAAAAATGGCAATTTTGGTCACTGTGAGGGTTTAAAAAGTGGTTATTCAACATGAGTCACGATCCAATTGACATTTTGAATCATTTTTGGTACAGTCCAAAAAATCAATTTTCGGATGAAAAACGATGACTCCGGACATGTCGAACGTTCCCAAAATGGTCTATATTGATGAAATTTTAACATTTAATCTTTTGACTCTAAATGACTGTTGGATGTGAATTATGACTTTTTCAACTAAAATAAGTGTGTTTAAAGTCATTTCTGTGCCTGAAACGGGTCAAAATTGAAGCTTTTGAGTAAGCAAAACTCTGTAAAAATGGCAATTTTGGTCACTGTGAGGGTTTAAAAAGTGGTTATTCAACATGAGGCACGATCCAATTGACATTTTGAATCATTTTTGGTACAGTCCAAAAAATCAATTTTCGGATGAAAAACGATGACTCCGGACACGTCGAACGTTCCCAAAATGGTCTATAATATTGAAATTTTAACATTTAATCTTTTGACTCTAAATGACTGTTGGATGTGAATTATGACTTTTTCAACTAAAATACGTGTGTTTAAAGTCATTTCTGTGACTGAAATGGGTCAAAATTGAAGCTTTTAAATAAGCAAAAACTCTGTATAAAATGGCCATTTTGGTCACTGTGAGGGTTTAAAAAGTGGTTATTCAACATGAGGCACGATCCAATTGACATTTTGAATCATTTTTGGTACAGTCCAAAAAATCAATTTTCGGATGAAAAATGATGACTCCGGACATGTCGAACGTTCCCAAAATGGCCTATAATGATGAAATTTTAACATTTAATCTTTTGACTCTAAATGACTGTTGGATGTGAATTATGACTTTTTCAACTAAAATAAGTCTGTTTAAAGTCATTTCTGTGCCTGAAACGGGTCAAAATTGAAGCTTTTGAGTAAGCAAAACTCTGTAAAAATGGCAATTTTGGTCACTGTGAGGGTTTAAAAAGTGGTTATTCAACATGAGGCACGATCCAATTGACATTTTGAATCATTTTTGGTACAGTCCAAAAAATCAATTTTCGGATGAAAAACGATGACTCCGGACATGTCGAACGTTCCCAAAATGGTCTATAATGATGAAATTTTAACATTTAATCTTTTGACTCTAAATGACTGTTGGATGTGAATTATGACTATTTCAACTAAAATAAGTGTGTTTAAAGTCATTTCTGTGCCTGAAACGGGCCAAAATTGAAGCTTTTGAGTAAGCAAAACTCTGTAAAAATGGCAATTTTGGTCACTGTGAGGGTTTAAAAAGTGGTTATTCAACATGAGGCACGATCCAATTGACATTTTGAATCATTTTTGGTACAGTCCAAAAAATCAATTTTCGGATGAAAAACGATGA
The DNA here is from genome assembly GCF_964263255.1 of Lissotriton vulgaris. Classification (NCBI taxonomy): domain Eukaryota; kingdom Metazoa; phylum Chordata; class Amphibia; order Caudata; family Salamandridae; genus Lissotriton; species Lissotriton vulgaris. The sequence continues at coordinate 98,091 of NW_028246193.1, read as the reverse complement.
CTCCGGACATGTCGAACGTTCCCAAAATGGTCTATAATATTGAAATTTTAACATTTAATCTTTTGACTCTAAATGACTGTTGGATGTGAATTATGACTTTTTCAACTAAAATAAGTGTGTTTAAAGTCATTTCTGTGACTGAAATGGGTCAAAATTGAAGCTTTTAAATAAGCAAAACTCTGTATAAAATGGCCATTTTGGTCACTGTGAGGGTTTAAAAAGTGGTTATTCAACATGAGGCACGATCCAATTGACATTTTGAATCATTTTTGGTACAGTCCAAAAAATCAATTTTCGGATGAAAAACGATGACTCCGGACATGTCGAACGTTCCCAAAATGGTCTATAATGATGAAATTTTAACATTTAATCTTTTGACTCTAAATGACTGTTGGATGTGAATTATGACTTTTTCAACTAAAATAAGTGTGTTTAAAGTCATTTCTGTGCCTGAAACGGGTCAAAATTGAAGCTTTTGAGTAAGCAAAACTCTGTAAAAATGGCAATTTTGGTCACTGTGAGGGTTTAAAAAGTGGTTATTCAACATGAGGCACGATCCAATTGACATTTTGAATCATTTTTGGTACAGTCCAAAAAATCAATTTTCGGATGAAAAACGATGACTCCGGACATGTCGAACGTTCCCAAAATGGCCTATAATGATGAAATTTTAACATTTAATCTTTTGACTCTAAATGACTGTTGGATGTGAATTATGACTTTTTCAACTAAAATAAGTCTGTTTAAAGTCATTTCTGTGCCTGAAACGGGTCAAAATTGAAGCTTTTGAGTAAGCAAAACTCTGTAAAAATGGCAATTTTGGTCACTGTGAGGGTTTAAAAAGTGGTTATTAAACATGAGGCACGATCCAATTGACATTTTGAATCATTTTTGGTACAGTCCAAAAAATCAATTTTCGGATGAAAAACGATGACTCCGGACATGTCGAACGTTCCCAAAATGGTCTATAATGATGAAATTTTAACATTTAATCTTTTGACTCTAAATGACTGTTGGATGTGAATTATGACTTTTTCAACTAAAATAAGTGTTTTTAAAGTCATTTCTGTGACTGAAACGGGTCAAAATTGAACCTTTTGAGTTAGCAAAACTCTGTAAAATGGCCATTTTGGTCACTTTGAGGGTTTAAAAAGTGGTTTTTCAACATGAGGCACGATCCAATTGACATTTTGAATCATTTTTGGTACAGTCCAAAAAATCACTTTTCGGATGAAAAACGATGACTCCGGACATGTCGAACGTTCCCAAAATGGTCTATAATGATGAAATTTTAACATTTAATCTTTTGACTCTAAATGACTGTTGGATGTGAATTATGACTTTTTCAACTAAAATAAGTGTGTTTAAAGTCATTTCTGTGCCTGAAACGGGTCAAAATTGAAGCTTTTGAGTAAGCAAAACTCTGTAAAAATGGCAATTTTGGTCACTGTGAGGGTTTAAAAAGTGGTTATTCAACATGAGGCACGATCCAATTGACATTTTGAATCATTTTTGGTACAGTCCAAAAAATCAATTTTCGGATGAAAAATGATGACTCCGGACATGTCGAACGTTCCCAAAATGGTCTATAATGATGAAATTTTAACATTTAATCTTTTGACTCTAAATGACTGTTGGATGTGAATTATGACTATTTCAACTAAAATAAGTGTGTTTAAAGTCATTTCTGTGCCTGAAACGGGCCAAAATTGAAGCTTTTGAGTAAGCAAAACTCTGTAAAAATGGCAATTTTGGTCACTGTGAGGGTTTAAAAAGTGGTTATTCAACATGAGGCACGATCCAATTGACATTTTGAATCATTTTTGGTACAGTCCAAAAAATCAATTTTCGGATGAAAAACGATGACTCCGGACATGTCGAACGTTCCCAAAATGGCCTATAATGATGAAATTTTAACATTTAATCTTTTGACTCTAAATGACTGTTGGATGTGAATTATGACTTTTTCAACTAAAATAAGTCTGTTTAAAGTCATTTCTGTGCCTGAAACGGGTCAAAATTGAAGCTTTTGAGTAAGCAAAACTCTGTAAAAATGGCAATTTTGGTCACTGTGAGGGTTTAAAAAGTGGTTATTAAACATGAGGCACGATCCAATTGACATTTTGAATCATTTTTGGTACAGTCCAAAAAATCAATTTTCGGATGAAAAACGATGACTCCGGACATGTCGAACGTTCCCAAAATGGTCTATAATGATGAAATTTTAACATTTAATCTTTTGACTCTAAATGACTGTTGGATGTGAATTATGACTTTTTCAACTAAAATAAGTGTTTTTAAAGTCATTTCTGTGACTGAAACGGGTCAAAATTGAAGCTTTTGAGTTAGCAAAACTCTGTAAAATGGCCATTTTGGTCACTTTGAGGGTTTAAAAAGTGGTTATTCAACATGAGGCACGATCCAATTGACATTTTGAATCATTTTTGGTACAGTCCAAAAAATCAATTTTCGGATGAAAAACGATGACTCCGGACATGTCGAACGTTCCCAAAATGGTCTATATTGATGAAATTTTAACATTTAATCTTTTGACTCTAAATGACTGTTGGATGTGAATTATGACTTTTTCAACTAAAATAAGTGTGTTTAAAGTCATTTCTGTGCCTGAAACGGGTCAAAATTGAAGCTTTTGAGTAAGCAAAACTCTGTAAAAATGGCAATTTTGGTCACTGTGAGGGTTTAAAAAGTGGTTATTCAACATGAGGCACGATCCAATTGACATTTTGAATCATTTTTGGTACAGTCCAAAAAATCAATTTTCGGATGAAAAACGATGACTCCGGACACGTCGAACGTTCCCAAAATGGTCTATAATATTGAAATTTTAACATTTAATCTTTTGACTCTAAATGACTGTTGGATGTGAATTATGACTTTTTCAACTAAAATACGTGTGTTTAAAGTCATTTCTGTGACTGAAATGGGTCAAAATTGAAGCTTTTAAATAAGCAAAACTCTGTATAAAATGGCCATTTTGGTCACTGTGAGGGTTTAAAAAGTGGTTATTCAACATGAGGCACGATCCAATAGACATTTTGAATCATTTTTGGTACAGTCCAAAAAATCAATTTTCGGATGAAAAACGATGACTCCGGACATGTCGAACGTTCCCAAAATGGCCTATAATGATGAAATTTTAACATTTAATCTTTTGACTCTAAATGACTGTTGGATGTGAATTATGACTTTTTCAACTAAAATAAGTGTGTTTAAAGTCATTTCTGTGCCTGAAACGGGTCAAAATTGAAGCTTTTGAGTAAGCAAAACTCTGTAAAAATGGCAATTTTGGTCACTGTGAGGGTTTAAAAAGTGGTTATTCAACATGAGGCACGATCCAATTGACATTTTGAATCATTTTTGGTACAGTCCAAAAAATCAATTTTCGGATGAAAAACGATGACTCCGGACATGTCGAACGTTCCCAAAATGGCCTATAATGATGAAATTTTAACATTTAATCTTTTGACTCTAAATGACTGTTGGATGTGAATTATGACTTTTTCAACTAAAATAAGTCTGTTTAAAGTCATTTCTGTGCCTGAAACGGGTCAAAATTGAAGCTTTTGAGTAAGCAAAACTCTGTAAAAAGGGCAATTTTGGTCACTGTGAGGGTTTAAAAAGTGGTTATTAAACATGAGGCACGATCCAATTGACATTTTGAATCATTTTTGGTACAGTCCAAAAAATCAATTTTCGGATGAAAAACGATGACTCCGGACATGTCGAACGTTCCCAAAATGGTCTATAATGATGAAATTTTAACATTTAATCTTTTGACTCTAAATGACTGTTGGATGTGAATTATGACTTTTTCAACTAAAATAAGTGTTTTTAAAGTCATTTCTGTGACTGAAACGGGTCAAAATTGAACCTTTTGAGTTAGCAAAACTCTGTAAAATGGCCATTTTGGTCACTTTGAGGGTTTAAAAAGTGGTTTTTCAACATGAGGCACGATCCAATTGACATTTTGAATCATTTTTGGTACAGTCCAAAAAATCACTTTTCGGATGAAAAACGATGACTCCGGACATGTCGAACGTTCCCAAAATGGTCTATAATGATGAAATTTTAACATTTAATCTTTTGACTCTAAATGACTGTTGGATGTGAATTATGACTTTTTCAACTAAAATAAGTGTGTTTAAAGTCATTTCTGTGCCTGAAACGGGTCAAAATTGAAGCTTTTGAGTAAGCAAAACTCTGTAAAAATGGCAATTTTGGTCACTGTGAGGGTTTAAAAAGTGGTTATTCAACATGAGGCACGATCCAATTGACATTTTGAATCATTTTTGGTACAGTCCAAAAAATCAATTTTCGGATGAAAAATGATGACTCCGGACATGTCGAACGTTCCCAAAATGGTCTATAATGATGAAATTTTAACATTTAATCTTTTGACTCTAAATGACTGTTGGATGTGAATTATGACTTTTTCAACTAAAATAAGTGTGTTTAAAGTCATTTCTGTGCCTGAAACGGGTCAAAATTGAAGCTTTTGAGTAAGCAAAACTCTGTAAAAATGGCAATTTTGGTCACTGTGAGGGTTTAAAAAGTGGTTATTCAACATGAGGCACGATCCAATTGACATTTTGAATCATTTTTGGTACAGTCCAAAAAATCAATTTTCGGATGAAAAACGATGACTCCGGACATGTCGAACGTTCCCAAAATGGCCTATAATTATGAAATTTTAACATTTAATCTTTTGACTCTAAATGACTGTTGGATGTGAATTATGACTTTTTCAACTAAAATAAGTCTGTTTAAAGTCATTTCTGTGCCTGAAACGGGTCAAAATTGAAGCTTTTGAGTAAGCAAAACTCTGTAAAAATGGCAATTTTGGTCACTGTGAGGGTTTAAAAAGTGGTTATTAAACATGAGGCACGATCCAATTGACATTTTGAATCATTTTTGGTACAGTCCAAAAAATCAATTTTCGGATGAAAAACGATGACTCCGGACATGTCGAACGTTCCCAAAATGGTCTATAATGATGAAATTTTTACATTTAATCTTTTGACTCTAAATGACTGTTGGATGTGAATTATGACTTTTTCAACTAAAATAAGTGTTTTTAAAGTCATTTCTGTGACTGAAACGGGTCAAAATTGAAGCTTTTGAGTTAGCAAAACTCTGTAAAATGGCCATTTTGGTCACTTTGAGGGTTTAAAAAGTGGTTATTCAACATGAGGCACGATCCAATTGACATTTTGAATCATTTTTGGTACAGTCCAAAAAATCAATTTTCGGATGAAAAACGATGACTCCGGACATGTCGAACGTTCCCAAAATGGTCTATATTGATGAAATTTTAACATTTAATCTTTTGACTCTAAATGACTGTTGGATGTGAATTATGACTTTTTCAACTAAAATAAGTGTGTTTAAAGTCATTTCTGTGCCTGAAACGGGTCAAAATTGAAGCTTTTGAGTAAGCAAAACTCTGTAAAAATGGCAATTTTGGTCACTGTGAGGGTTTAAAAAGTGGTTATTCAACATGAGGCACGATCCAATTGACATTTTGAATCATTTTTGGTACAGTCCAAAAAATCAATTTTCGGATGAAAAACGATGACTCCGGACACGTCGAACGTTCCCAAAATGGTCTATAATATTGAAATTTTAACATTTAATCTTTTGACTCTAAATGACTGTTGGATGTGAATTATGACTTTTTCAACTAAAATACGTGTGTTTAAAGTCATTTCTGTGACTGAAATGGGTCAAAATTGAAGCTTTTAAATAAGCAAAACTCTGTATAAAATGGCCATTTTGGTCACTGTGAGGGTTTAAAAAGTGGTTATTCAACATGAGGCACGATCCAATTGACATTTTGAATCATTTTTGGTACAGTCCAAAAAATCAATTTTCGGATGAAAAACGATGACTCCGGACACGTCGAACGTTCCCAAAATGGTCTATAATATTGAAATTTTAACATTTAATCTTTTGACTCTAAATGACTGTTGGATGTGAATTATGACTTTTTCAACTAAAATACGTGTGTTTAAAGTCATTTCTGTGCCTGAAACGGGTCAAAATTGAAGCTTTTGAGTAAGCAAAACTCTGTAAAAATGGCAATTTTGGTCACTGTGAGGGTTTAAAAAGTGGTTATTCAACATGAGGCACGATCCAATTGACATTTTGAATCATTTTTGGTACAGTCCAAAAAATCAATTTTCGGATGAAAAACGATGACTCCGGACATGTCGAACGTTCCCAAAATGGTCTATAATGATGAAATTTTAACATTTAATCTTTTGACTCTAAATGACTGTTGGATGTGAATTATGACTTTTTCAACTAAAATAAGTGTTTTTAAAGTCATTTCTGTGACTGAAACGGGTCAAAATTGAACCTTTTGAGTTAGCAAAACTCTGTAAAATGGCCATTTTGGTCACTTTGAGGGTTTAAAAAGTGGTTTTTCAACATGAGGCACGATCCAATTGACATTTTGAATCATTTTTGGTACAGTCCAAAAAATCACTTTTCGGATGAAAAACGATGACTCCTGACATGTCGAACGTTCCCAAAATGGTCTATAATGATGAAATTTTAACATTTAATCTTTTGACTCTAAATGACTGTTGGATGTGAACTATGACTTTTTCAACTAAAATAAGTGTGTTTAAAGTCATTTCTGTGCCTGAAACGGGTCAAAATTGAAGCTTTTGAGTAAGCAAAACTCTGTAAAAATGGCAATTTTGGTCACTGTGAGGGTTTAAAAAGTGGTTATTCAACATGAGGCACGATCCAATTGACATTTTGAATCATTTTTGGTACAGTCCAAAAAATCAATTTTCGGATGAAAAACGATGACTCCGGACATGTCGAACGTTCCCAAAATGGCCTATAATGATGAAATTTTAACATTTAATCTTTTGACTCTAAATGACTGTTGGATGTGAATTATGACTTTTTCAACTAAAATAAGTCTGTTTAAAGTCATTTCTGTGCCTGAAACGGGTCAAAATTGAAGCTTTTGAGTAAGCAAAACTCTGTAAAAATGGCAATTTTGGTCACTGTGAGGGTTTAAAAAGTGGTTATTAAACATGAGGCACGATCCAATTGACATTTTGAATCATTTTTGGTACAGTCCAAAAAATCAATTTTCGGATGAAAAACGATGACTCCGGACATGTCGAACGTTCCCAAAATGGTCTATAATGATGAAATTTTAACATTTAATCTTTTGACTCTAAATGACTGTTGGATGTGAATTATGACTTTTTCAACTAAAATAAGTGTTTTTAAAGTCATTTCTGTGACTGAAACGGGTCAAAATTGAAGCTTTTGAGTTAGCAAAACTCTGTAAAATGGTCATTTTGGTCACTTTGAGGGTTTAAAAAGTGGTTATTCAACATGAGGCACGATCCAATTGACATTTTGAATCATTTTTGGTACAGTCCAAAAAATCAATTTTCGGATGAAAAACGATGACTCCGGACATGTCGAACGTTCCCAAAATGGTCTATATTGATGAAATTTTAACATTTAATCTTTTGACTCTAAATGACTGTTGGATGTGAATTATGACTTTTTCAACTAAAATAAGTGTGTTTAAAGTCATTTCTGTGCCTGAAACGGGTCAAAATTGAAGCTTTTGAGTAAGCAAAACTCTGTAAAAATGGCAATTTGGGTCACTGTGAGGGTTTAAAAAGTGGTTATTCAACATGAGGCACGATCCAATTGACATTTTGAATCATTTTTGGTACAGTCCAAAAAATCAATTTTCGGATGAAAAACGATGACTCCGGACACGTCGAACGTTCCCAAAATGGTCTATAATATTGAAATTTTAACATTTAATCTTTTGACTCTAAATGACTGTTGGATGTGAATTATGACTTTTTCAACTAAAATACGTGTGTTTAAAGTCATTTCTGTGACTGAAATGGGTCAAAATTGAAGCTTTTAAATAAGCAAAACTCTGTATAAAATGGCCATTTTGGTCACTGTGAGGGTTTAAAAAGTGGTTATTCAACATGAGGCACGATCCAATAGACATTTTGAATCATTTTTGGTACAGTCCAAAAAATCAATTTTCGGATGAAAAACGATGACTCCGGACATGTCGAACGTTCCCAAAATGGTCTATAATGATGAAATTTTAACATTTAATCTTTTGACTCTAAATGACTGTTGGATGTGAATTATGACTATTTCAACTAAAATAAGTGTGTTTAAAGTCATTTCTGTGCCTGAAACGGGTCAAAATTGAAGCTTTTGAGTAAGCAAAACTCTGTAAAAATGGCAATTTTGGTCACTGTGAGGGTTTAAAAAGTGGTTATTCAACATGAGTCACGATCCAATTGACATTTTGAATCATTTTTGGTACAGTCCAAAAAATCAATTTTCGGATGAAAAACGATGACTCCGGACATGTCGAACGTTCCCAAAATGGTCTATATTGATGAAATTTTAACATTTAATCTTTTGACTCTAAATGACTGTTGGATGTGAATTATGACTTTTTCAACTAAAATAAGTGTGTTTAAAGTCATTTCTGTGCCTGAAACGGGTCAAAATTGAAGCTTTTGAGTAAGCAAAACTCTGTAAAAATGGCAATTTTGGTCACTGTGAGGGTTTAAAAAGTGGTTATTCAACATGAGGCACGATCCAATTGACATTTTGAATCATTTTTGGTACAGTCCAAAAAATCAATTTTCGGATGAAAAACGATGACTCCGGACACGTCGAACGTTCCCAAAATGGTCTATAATATTGAAATTTTAACATTTAATCTTTTGACTCTAAATGACTGTTGGATGTGAATTATGACTTTTTCAACTAAAATACGTGTGTTTAAAGTCATTTCTGTGACTGAAATGGGTCAAAATTGAAGCTTTTAAATAAGCAAAACTCTGTATAAAATGGCCATTTTGGTCACTGTGAGGGTTTAAAAAGTGGTTATTCAACATGAGGCACGATCCAATAGACATTTTGAATCATTTTTGGTACAGTCCAAAAAATCAATTTTCGGATGAAAAACGATGACTCCGGACATGTCGAACGTTCCCAAAATGGCCTATAATGATGAAATTTTAACATTTAATCTTTTGACTCTAAATGACTGTTGGATGTGAATTATGACTTTTTCAACTAAAATAAGTCTGTTTAAAGTCATTTCTGTGCATGAAACGGGTCAAAATTGAAGCTTTTGAGTAAGCAAAACTCTGTAAAAATGGCAATTTTGGTCACTGTGAGGGTTTAAAAAGTGGTTATTCAACATGAGGCACGATCCAATTGACATTTTGAATCATTTTTGGTACAGTCCAAAAAATCAATTTTCGGATGAAAAACGATGACTCCGGACATGTCGAACGTTCCCAAAATGGTCTATAATGATGAAATTTTAACATTTAATCTTTTGACTCTAAATGACTGTTGGATGTGAATTATGACTATTTCAACTAAAATAAGTGTGTTTAAAGTCATTTCTGTGCCTGAAACGGGCCAAAATTGAAGCTTTTGAGTAAGCAAAACTCTGTAAAAATGGCAATTTTGGTCACTGTGAGGGTTTAAAAAGTGGTTATTCAACATGAGGCACGATCCAATTGACATTTTGAATCATTTTTGGTACAGTCCAAAAAATCAATTTTCGGATGAAAAACAATGACTCCGGACATGTCGAACGTTCCCAAAATGGTCTATAATGATGAAATTTTAACATTTAATCTTTTGACTCTAAATGACTGTTGGATGTGAATTATGACTATTTCAACTAAAATAAGTGTGTTTAAAGTCATTTCTGTGCCTGAAACGGGCCAAAATTGAAGCTTTTGAGTAAGCAAAACTCTGTAAAAATGGCAATTTTGGTCACTGTGAGGGTTTAAAAAGTGGTTATTCAACATGAGGCACGATCCAATTGACATTTTGAATCATTTTTGGTACAGTCCAAAAAAATCAATTTTCGGATGAAAAACGATGACTCCGGACATGTCGAACGTTCCCAAAATGGTCTATAATATTGAAATTTTAACATTTAATCTTTTGACTCTAAATGACTGTTGGATGTGAATTATGACTTTTTCAACTAAAATAAGTGTGTTTAAAGTCATTTCTGTGACTGAAATGGGTCAAAATTGAAGCTTTTAAATAAGCAAAACTCTGTATAAAATGGCCATTTTGGTCACTGTGAGGGTTTAAAAAGTGGTTATTCAACATGAGGCACGATCCAGTTGACATTTTGAATCATTTTTGGTACAGTCCAAAAAATCAATTTTCGGATGAAAAACGATGACTCCGGACATGTCGAACGTTCCCAAAATGGTCTATAATGATGAAATTTTAACATTTAATCTTTTGACTCTAAATGACTGTTGGATGTGAATTATGACTTTTTCAACTAAAATAAGTGTGTTTAAAGTCATTTCTGTGACTGAAACGGGTCAAAATTGAAGCTTTTGAGTTAGCAAAACTCTGTAAAATGGCCATTTTGGTCACTTTGAGGGTTTAAAAAGTGGTTATTCAACATGAGGCACGATCCAATTGACATTTTGAATCATTTTTGGTACAGTCCAAAAAATCAATTTTCGGATGAAAAACGATGACTCCGGACATGTCGAACGTTCCCAAAATGGTCTATAATGATGAAATTTTAACATTTAATCTTTTGACTCTAAATGACTGTTGGATGTGAATTATGACTTTTTCAACTAAAATAACTGTGTTTAAAGTCATTTCTGTGCCTGAAATGGGTCAAAATTGAAGCTTTTGAGTAAGCAAAACTCTGTAAAAATGGCAATTTTGGTCACTGTGAGGGTTTAAAAAGTGGTTATTCAACATGAGGCACGATCCAATTGACATTTTGAATCATTTTTGGTACAGTCCAAAAAATCAATTTTCGGATGAAAAACGATGACTCCGGACATGTCGAACGTTCCAAAAATGGCCTATAATGATGAAATTTTAACATTTAATCTTTTGACTCTAAATGACTGTTGGATGTGAATTATGACTTTTTGAACTAAAATAAGTCTGTTTAAAGTCATTTCTGTGCCTGAAACGGGTCAAAATTGAAGCTTTTGAGTAAGCAAAACTCTGTAAAAATGGCAATTTTGGTCACTGTGAGGGTTTAAAAAGTGGTTATTCAACATGAGTCACGATCCAATTGACATTTTGAATCATTTTTGGTACAGTCCAAAAAATCAATTTTCGGATGAAAAACGATGACTCCGGACATGTCGAACGTTCCCAAAATGGTCTATATTGATGAAATTTTAACATTTAATCTTTTGACTCTAAATGACTGTTGGATGTGAATTATGACTTTTTCAACTAAAATAAGTGTGTTTAAAGTCATTTCTGTGCCTGAAACGGGTCAAAATTGAAGCTTTTGAGTAAGCAAAACTCTGTAAAAATGGCAATTTTGGTCACTGTGAGGGTTTAAAAAGTGGTTATTCAACATGAGGCACGATCCAATTGACATTTTGAATCATTTTTGGTACAGTCCAAAAAATCAATTTTCGGATGAAAAACGATGACTCCGGACACGTCGAACGTTCCCAAAATGGTCTATAATATTGAAATTTTAACATTTAATCTTTTGACTCTAAATGACTGTTGGATGTGAATTATGACTTTTTCAACTAAAATACGTGTGTTTAAAGTCATTTCTGTGACTGAAATGGGTCAAAATTGAAGCTTTTGAGTAAGCAAAACTCTGTAAAAATGGCAATTTTGGTCACTGTGAGGGTTTAAAAAGTGGTTATTCAACATGAGGCACGATCCAATTGACATTTTGAATCATTTTTGGTACAGTCCAAAAAATCAATTTTCGGATGAAAAACGATGACTCCGGACATGTCGAACGTTCCAAAAATGGCCTATAATGATGAAATTTTAACATTTAATCTTTTGACTCTAAATGACTGTTGGATGTGAATTATGACTTTTTGAACTAAAATAAGTCTGTTTAAAGTCATTTCTGTGCCTGAAACGGGTCAAAATTGAAGCTTTTGAGTAAGCAAAACTCTGTAAAAATGGCAATTTTGGTCACTGTGAGGGTTTAAAAAGTGGTTATTCAACATGAGTCACGATCCAATTGACATTTTGAATCATTTTTGGTACAGTCCAAAAAATCAATTTTCGGATGAAAAACGATGACTCCGGACATGTCGAACGTTCCCAAAATGGTCTATATTGATGAAATTTTAACATTTAATCTTTTGACTCTAAATGACTGTTGGATGTGAATTATGACTTTTTCAACTAAAATAAGTGTGTTTAAAGTCATTTCTGTGCCTGAAACGGGTCAAAATTGAAGCTTTTGAGTAAGCAAAACTCTGTAAAAATGGCAATTTTGGTCACTGTGAGGGTTTAAAAAGTGGTTATTCAACATGAGGCACGATCCAATTGACATTTTGAATCATTTTTGGTACAGTCCAAAAAATCAATTTTCGGATGAAAAACGATGACTCCGGACACGTCGAACGTTCCCAAAATGGTCTATAATATTGAAATTTTAACATTTAATCTTTTGACTCTAAATGACTGTTGGATGTGAATTATGACTTTTTCAACTAAAATACGTGTGTTTAAAGTCATTTCTGTGACTGAAATGGGTCAAAATTGAAGCTTTTAAATAAGCAAAACTCTGTATAAAATGGCCATTTTGGTCACTGTGAGGGTTTAAAAAGTGGTTATTCAACATGAGGCACGATCCAATTGACATTTTGAATCATTTTTGGTACAGTCCAAAAAATCAATTTTCGGATGAAAAACGATGACTCCGGACATGTCGAACGTTCCCAAAATGGCCTATAATGATGAAATTTTAACATTTAATCTTTTGACTCTAAATGACTGTTGGATGTGAATTATGACTTTTTCAACTAAAATAAGTCTGTTTAAAGTCATTTCTGTGCCTGAAACGGGTCAAAATTGAAGCTTTTGAGTAAGCAAAACTCTGTAAAAATGGCAATTTTGGTCACTGTGAGGGTTTAAAAAGTGGTTATTCAACATGAGGCACGATCCAATTGACATTTTGAATCATTTTTGGTACAGTCCAAAAAATCAATTTTCGGATGAAAAACGATGACTCCGGACATGTCGAACGTTCCCAAAATGGTCTATAATGATGAAATTTTAACATTTAATCTTTTGACTCTAAATGACTGTTGGATGTGAATTATGACTATTTCAACTAAAATAAGTGTGTTTAAAGTCATTTCTGTGCCTGAAACGGGCCAAAATTGAAGCTTTTGAGTAAGCAAAACTCTGTAAAAATGGCAATTTTGGTCACTGTGAGGGTTTAAAAAGTGGTTATTCAACATGAGGCACGATCCAATTGACATTTTGAATCATTTTTGGTACAGTCCAAAAAATCAATTTTCGGATGAAAAACGATGACTCCGGACATGTCGAACGTTCCCAAAATGGTCTATAATATTGAAATTTTAACATTTAATCTTTTGACTCTAAATGACTGTTGGATGTGAATTATGACTTTTTCAACTAAAATAAGTGTGTTTAAAGTCATTTCTGTGACTGAAATGGGTCAAAATTGAAGCTTTTAAATAAGCAAAACTCTGTATAAAATGGCCATTTTGGTCACTGTGAGGGTTTAAAAAGTGGTTATTCAACATGAGGCACGATCCAATTGACATTTTGAATCATTTTTGGTACAGTCCAAAAAATCAATTTTCGGATGAAAAACGATGACTCCGGACATGTCGAACGTTCCCAAAATGGTCTATAATGATGAAATTTTAACATTTAATCTTTTGACTCTAAATGACTGTTGGATGTGAATTATGACTTTTTCAACTAAAATAAGTGTGTTTAAAGTCATTTCTGTGCCTGAAACGGGTCAAAATTGAAGCTTTTGAGTAAGCAAAACTCTGTAAAAATGGCAATTTTGGTCACTGTGAGGGTTTAAAAAGTGGTTATTCAACATGAGGCACGATCCAATTGACATTTTGAATCATTTTTGGTACAGTCCAAAAAATCAATTTTCGGATGAAAAACGATGACTCCGGACATGTCGAACGTTCCCAAAATGGCCTATAATGATGAAATTTTAACATTTAATCTTTTGACTCTAAATGACTGTTGGATGTGAATTATGACTTTTTCAACTAAAATAAGTCTGTTTAAAGTCATTTCTGTGCCTGAAACGGGTCAAAATTGAAGCTTTTGAGTAAGCAAAACTCTGTAAAAATGGCAATTTTGGTCACTGTGAGGGTTTAAAAAGTGGTTATTAAACATGAGGCACGATCCAATTGACATTTTGAATCATTTTTGGTACAGTCCAAAAAATCAATTTTCGGATGAAAAATGATGACTCCGGACATGTCGAACGTTCCCAAAATGGTCTATAATGATGAAATTTTAACATTTAACCTTTGACTCTAAATGACTGTTGGATGTGAATTATGACTTTTTCAACTAAAATAAGTGTGTTTAAAGTCATTTCTGTGACTGAAATGGGTCAAAATTGAAGCTTTTAAATAAGCAAAACTCTGTATAAAATGGCCATTTTGGTCACTGTGAGGGTTTAAAAAGTGGTTATTCAACATGAGGCACGATCCAGTTGACATTTTGAATCATTTTTGGTACAGTCCAAAAAATCAATTTTCGGATGAAAAACGATGACTCCGGACATGTCGAACGTTCCCAAAATGGTCTATAATGATGAAATTTTAACATTTAATCTTTTGACTCTAAATGACTGTTGGATGTGAATTATGACTTTTTCAACTAAAATAAGTGTGTTTAAAGTCATTTCTGTGACTGAAACGGGTCAAAATTGAAGCTTTTGAGTTAGCAAAACTCTGTAAAATGGCCATTTTGGTCACTTTGAGGGTTTAAAAAGTGGTTATTCAACATGAGGCACGATCCAATTGACATTTTGAATCATTTTTGGTACAGTCCAAAAAATCAATTTTCGGATGAAAAACGATGACTCCGGACATGTCGAACGTTCCAAAATGGTCTATAATGATGAAATTTTAACATTTAATCTTTTGACTCTAAATGACTGTTGGATGTGAATTATGACTTTTTCAACTAAAATAACTGTGTTTAAAGTCATTTCTGTGCCTGAAATGGGTCAAAATTGAAGCTTTTGAGTAAGCAAAACTCTGTAAAAATGGCAATTTTGGTCACTGTGAGGGTTTAAAAAGTGGTTATTCAACATGAGGCACGATCCAATTGACATTTTGAATCATTTTTGGTACAGTCCAAAAAATCAATTTTCGGAAGAAAAACGATGACTCCGGACATGTCGAACGTTCCAAAAAATGGCCTATAATGATGAAATTTTAACATTTAATCTTTTGACTCTAAATGACTGTTGGATGTGAATTATGACTTTTTGAACTAAAATAAGTCTGTTTAAAGTCATTTCTGTGCCTGAAACGGGTCAAAATTGAAGCTTTTGAGTAAGCAAAACTCTGTAAAAATGGCAATTTTGGTCACTGTGAGGGTTTAAAAGTGGTTATTCAACAAGAGTCACGATCCAATTGACATTTTGAATCATTTTTGGTACAGTCCAAAAAATCAATTTCGGATGAAAAACGATGACTCCGGACATGTCGAACGTTCCCAAAATGGTCTATATTGATGAAATTTTAACATTTAATCTTTTGACTCTAAATGACTGTTGGATGTGAATTATGACTTTTTCAACTAAAATAAGTGAGTTTAAAGTCATTTCTGTGCCTGAAACGGGTCAAATTGAAGCTTTTGAGTAGCAAAACTCTGTAAAAATGTGCAATTTTGGTCACTGTGAGGGTTTAAAAAGTGGTTATTCAACATGAGGCACGATCCAATTGACATTTTGAATCATTTTTGGTACAGTCCAAAAAATCAATTTTCGGATGAAAAACGATGACTCCGGACACGTCGAACGTTCCCAAAATGGTCTATAATATTGAAATTTTAACATTTAATCTTTTGACTCTAAATGACTGTTGGATGTGAATTATGACTTTTTCAACTAAAATACGTGTGTTTAAAGTCATTTCTGTGACTGAAATGGGTCAAAATTGAAGCTTTTAATAAGCAAAACTCTGTATAAAATGGCCATTTTGGTCACTGTGAGGGTTTAAAAAGTGGTTATTCAACATGAGGCACGATCCAATTGACATTTTGAATCATTTTTGGTACAGTCCAAAAAATCAATTTTCGGATGAAAAACGATGACTCCGGACATGTCGAACGTTCCCAAAATGGCCTATAATATGAAATTTTAACATTTAATCTTTTGACTCTAAATGACTGTTGGATGTGAATTATGACTTTTTCAACTAAAATAAGTCTGTTTAAAGTCATTTCTGTGCCTGAAACGGGTCAAAATTGAAGCTTTTGAGTAAGCAAAACTCTGTAAAAATGGCAATTTTGGTCACTGTGAGGGTTTAAAAAGTGGTTATCAACATGAGGCACGATCCATTGACATTTTGAATCATTTTTGGTACAGTCCAAAAAATCAATTTTCGGATGAAAAACGATGACTCCGGACATGTCGAACGTTCCCAAAATGGTCTATAATGATGAAATTTTAACATTTAATCTTTTGACTCTAAATGACTGTTGGATGTGAATTATGACTATTTCAACTAAAATAAGTGTGTTTAAAGTCATTTCTGTGCCTGAAACGGGCCAAAATTGAAGCTTTTGAGTAAGCAAAACTCTGTAAAAATGGCAATTTTGGTCACTGTGAGGGTTTAAAAAGTGGTTATTCAACATGAGGCACGATCCAATTGACATTTTGAATCATTTTTGGTACAGTCCAAAAAATCAATTTTCGGATGAAAAACGATGACTCCGGACATGTCGAACGTTCCCAAAATGGTCTATAATATTGAAATTTTAACATTTAATCTTTTGACTCTAAATGACTGTTGGATGTGAATTATGACTTTTTCAACTAAAATAAGTGTGTTTAAAGTCATTTCTGTGACTGAAATGGGTCAAAATTGAAGCTTTTAAATAAGCAAAACTCTGTATAAAATGGCCATTTTGGTCACTGTGAGGGTTTAAAAAGTGGTTATTCAACATGAGGCACGATCCAATTGACATTTTGAATCATTTTTGGTACAGTCCAAAAAATCAATTTTCGGATGAAAAACGATGACTCCGGACATGTCGAACGTTCCCAAAATGGTCTATAATGATGAAATTTTAACATTTAATCTTTTGACTCTAAATGACTGTTGGATGTGAATTATGACTTTTTCAACTAAAATAAGTGTGTTTAAAGTCATTTCTGTGCCTGAAACGGGTCAAAATTGAAGCTTTTGAGTAAGCAAAACTCTGTAAAAATGGCAATTTTGGTCACTGTGAGGGTTTAAAAAGTGGTTATTCAACATGAGGCACGATCCAATTGACATTTTGAATCATTTTTGGTACAGTCCAAAAAATCAATTTTCGGATGAAAAACGATGACTCCGGACATGTCGAACGTTCCCAAAATGGCCTATAATGATGAAATTTTAACATTTAATCTTTTGACTCTAAATGACTGTTGGATGTGAATTATGACTTTTTCAACTAAAATAAGTCTGTTTAAAGTCATTTCTGTGCCTGAAACGGGTCAAAATTGAAGCTTTTGAGTAAGCAAAACTCTGTAAAAATGGCAATTTTGGTCACTGTGAGGGTTTAAAAAGTGGTTATTAAACATGAGGCACGATCCAATTGACATTTTGAATCATTTTTGGTACAGTCCAAAAAATCAATTTTCGGATGAAAAATGATGACTCCGGACATGTCGAACGTTCCCAAAATGGTCTATAATGATGAAATTTTAACATTTAACCTTTGACTCTAAATGACTGTTGGATGTGAATTATGACTTTTTCAACTAAAATAAGTGTTTAAAGTCATTTCTGTGCCTGAAACGGGTCAAAATTGAAGCTTTTGAGTAAGCAAAACTCTGTAAAAATGGCAATTTTGGTCACTGTGAGGGTTTAAAAAGTGGTTATTCAACATGAGGCACGATCCAATTGACATTTTGAATCATTTTTGGTACAGTCCAAAAAATCAATTTTCGGATGAAAAACGATGACTCCGGACATGTCGAACGTTCCCAAAATGGCCTATAATGATGAAATTTTAACATTTAATCTTTTGACTCTAAATGACTGTTGGATGTGAATTATGACTTTTTCAACTAAAATAAGTCTGTTTAAAGTCATTTCTGTGCCTGAAACGGGTCAAAATTGAAGCTTTTGAGTAAGCAAAACTCTGTAAAAATGGCAATTTTGGTCACTGTGAGGGTTTAAAAAGTGGTTATTAAACATGAGGCACGATCCAATTGACATTTTGAATCATTTTTGGTACAGTCCAAAAAATCAATTTTCGGATGAAAAACGATGACTCCGGACATGTCGAACGTTCCCAAAATGGTCTATAATGATGAAATTTTAACATTTAATCTTTTGACTCTAAATGACTGTTGGATGTGAATTATGACTTTTTCAACTAAAATAAGTGTTTTTAAAGTCATTTCTGTGACTGAAACGGGTCAAAATTGAAGCTTTTGAGTTAGCAAAACTCTGTAAAATGGCCATTTTGGTCACTTTGAGGGTTTAAAAAGTGGTTATTCAACATGAGGCACGATCCAATTGACATTTTGAATCATTTTTGGTACAGTCCAAAAAATCAATTTTCGGATGAAAAACGATGACTCCGGACATGTCGAACGTTCCCAAAATGGTCTATATTGATGAAATTTTAACATTTAATCTTTTGACTCTAAATGACTGTTGGATGTGAATTATGACTTTTTCAACTAAAATAAGTGTGTTTAAAGTCATTTCTGTGCCTGAAACGGGTCAAAATTGAAGCTTTTGAGTAAGCAAAACTCTGTAAAAATGGCAATTTTGGTCACTGTCAGGGTTTAAAAAGTGGTTATTCAACATGAGGCACGATCCAATTGACATTTTGAATCATTTTTGGTACAGTCCAAAAAATCAATTTTCGGATGAAAAACGATGACTCCGGACACGTCGAACGTTCCCAAAATGGTCTATAATATTGAAATTTTAACATTTAATCTTTTGACTCTAAATGACTGTTGGATGTGAATTATGACTTTTTCAACTAAAAAACGTGTGTTTAAAGTCATTTCTGTGACTGAAATGGGTCAAAATTGAAGCTTTTAAATAAGCAAAACTCTGTATAAAATGGCCATTTTGGTCACTGTGAGGGTTTAAAAAGTGGTTATTCAACATGAGGCACGATCCAATAGACATTTTGAATCATTTTTGGTACAGTCCAAAAAATCAATTTTCGGATGAAAAACGATGACTCCGGACATGTCGAACGTTCCCAAAATGGCCTATAATGATGAAATTTTAACATTTAATCTTTTGACTCTAAATGACTGTTGGATGTGAATTATGACTTTTTCAACTAAAATAAGTCTGTTTAAAGTCATTTCTGTGCCTGAAACGGGTCAAAATTGAAGCTTTTGAGTAAGCAAAACTCTGTAAAAATGGCAATTTTGGTCACTGTGAGGGTTTAAAAAGTGGTTATTCAACATGAGGCACGATCCAATTGACATTTTGAATCATTTTTGGTACAGTCCAAAAAATCAATTTTCGGATGAAAAACGATGACTCCGGACATGTCGAACGTTCCCAAAATGGTCTAT
Source organism: Lissotriton vulgaris (assembly GCF_964263255.1). NCBI lineage: Eukaryota > Metazoa > Chordata > Amphibia > Caudata > Salamandridae > Lissotriton > Lissotriton vulgaris. The sequence continues at coordinate 78,470 of NW_028246193.1, read as the reverse complement.
AATGATGAAATTTTAACATTTAATCTTTTGACTCTAAATGACTGTTGGATGTGAATTATGACTTTTTCAACTAAAATAAGTGTTTTTAAAGTCATTTCTGTGACTGAAACGGGTCAAAATTGAACCTTTTGAGTTAGCAAAACTCTGTAAAATGGCCATTTTGGTCACTTTGAGGGTTTAAAAAGTGGTTTTTCAACATGAGGCACGATCCAATTGACATTTTGAATCATTTTTGGTACAGTCCAAAAAATCACTTTTCGGATGAAAAACGATGACTCCGGACATGTCGAACGTTCCCAAAATGGTCTATAATGATGAAATTTTAACATTTAATCTTTTGACTCTAAATGACTGTTGGATGTGAATTATGACTTTTTCAACTAAAATAAGTGTGTTTAAAGTCATTTCTGTGCCTGAAACGGGTCAAAATTGAAGCTTTTGAGTAAGCAAAACTCTGTAAAAATGGCAATTTTGGTCACTGTGAGGGTTTAAAAAGTGGTTATTCAACATGAGGCACGATCCAATTGACATTTTGAATCATTTTTGGTACAGTCCAAAAAATCAATTTTCGGATGAAAAACGATGACTCCGGACATGTCGAACGTTCCCAAAATGGCCTATAATGATGAAATTTTAACATTTAATCTTTTGACTCTAAATGACTGTTGGATGTGAATTATGACTTTTTCAACTAAAATAAGTCTGTTTAAAGTCATTTCTGTGCCTGAAACGGGTCAAAATTGAAGCTTTTGAGTAAGCAAAACTCTGTAAAAATGGCAATTTTGGTCACTGTGAGGGTTTAAAAAGTGGTTATTAAACATGAGGCACGATCCAATTGACATTTTGAATCATTTTTGGTACAGTCCAAAAAATCAATTTTCGGATGAAAAACGATGACTCCGGACATGTCGAACGTTCCCAAAATGGTCTATAATATTGAAATTTTAACATTTAATCTTTTGACTCTAAATGACTGTTGGATGTGAATTATGACTTTTTCAACTAAAATAAGTGTGTTTAAAGTCATTTCTGTGACTGAAATGGGTCAAAATTGAAGCTTTTAAATAAGCAAAACTCTGTATAAAATGGCCATTTTGGTCACTGTGAGGGTTTAAAAAGTGGTTATTCAACATGAGGCACGATCCAATTGACATTTTGAATCATTTTTGGTACAGTCCAAAAAATCAATTTTCGGATGAAAAACGATGACTCCGGACATGTCGAACGTTCCCAAAATGGTCTATAATGATGAAATTTTAACATTTAATCTTTTGACTCTAAATGACTGTTGGATGTGAATTATGACTTTTTCAACTAAAATAAGTGTGTTTAAAGTCATTTCTGTGCCTGAAACGGGTCAAAATTGAAGCTTTTGAGTAAGCAAAACTCTGTAAAAATGGCAATTTTGGTCACTGTGAGGGTTTAAAAAGTGGTTATTCAACATGAGGCACGATCCAATTGACATTTTGAATCATTTTTGGTACAGTCCAAAAAATCAATTTTCGGATGAAAAACGATGACTCCGGACATGTCGAACGTTCCCAAAATGGCCTATAATGATGAAATTTTAACATTTAATCTTTTGACTCTAAATGACTGTTGGATGTGAATTATGACTTTTTCAACTAAAATAAGTCTGTTTAAAGTCATTTCTGTGCCTGAAACGGGTCAAAATTGAAGCTTTTGAGTAAGCAAAACTCTGTAAAAATGGCAATTTTGGTCACTGTGAGGGTTTAAAAAGTGGTTATTAAACATGAGGCACGATCCAATTGACATTTTGAATCATTTTTGGTACAGTCCAAAAAATCAATTTTCGGATGAAAAACGATGACTCCGGACATGTCGAACGTTCCCAAAATGGTCTATAATGATGAAATTTTAACATTTAATCTTTTGACTCTAAATGACTGTTGGATGTGAATTATGACTTTTTCAACTAAAATAAGTGTGTTTAAAGTCATTTCTGTGCCTGAAACGGGTCAAAATTGAAGCTTTTGAGTAAGCAAAACTCTGTAAAAATGGCAATTTTGGTCACTGTGAGGGTTTAAAAAGTGGTTATTCAACATGAGGCACGATCCAATTGACATTTTGAATCATTTTTGGTACAGTCCAAAAAATCAATTTTCGGATGAAAAATGATGACTCCGGACATGTCGAACGTTCCCAAAATGGTCTATAATGATGAAATTTTAACATTTAATCTTTTGACTCTAAATGACTGTTGGATGTGAATTATGACTTTTTCAACTAAAATAAGTGTGTTTAAAGTCATTTCTGTGCCTGAAACGGGTCAAAATTGAAGCTTTTGAGTAAGCAAAACTCTGTAAAAATGGCAATTTTGGTCACTGTGAGGGTTTAAAAAGTGGTTATTCAACATGAGGCACGATCCAATTGACATTTTGAATCATTTTTGGTACAGTCCAAAAAATCAATTTTCGGATGAAAAACGATGACTCCGGACATGTCGAACGTTCCCAAAATGGCCTATAATGATGAAATTTTAACATTTAATCTTTTGACTCTAAATGACTGTTGGATGTGAATTATGACTTTTTCAACTAAAATAAGTCTGTTTAAAGTCATTTCTGTGCCTGAAACGGGTCAAAATTGAAGCTTTTGAGTAAGCAAAACTCTGTAAAAATGGCAATTTTGGTCACTGTGAGGGTTTAAAAAGTGGTTATTAAACATGAGGCACGATCCAATTGACATTTTGAATCATTTTTGGTACAGTCCAAAAAATCAATTTTCGGATGAAAAACGATGACTCCGGACATGTCGAACGTTCCCAAAATGGTCTATAATGATGAAATTTTAACATTTAATCTTTTGACTCTAAATGACTGTTGGATGTGAATTATGACTTTTTCAACTAAAATAAGTGTTTTTAAAGTCATTTCTGTGACTGGAACGGGTCAAAATTGAAGCTTTTGAGTTAGCAAAACTCTGTAAAATGGCCATTTTGGTCACTTTGAGGGTTTAAAAAGTGGTTATTCAACATGAGGCACGATCCAATTGACATTTTGAATCATTTTTGGTACAGTCCAAAAAATCAATTTTCGGATGAAAAACGATGACTCCGGACATGTCGAACGTTCCCAAAATGGTCTATATTGATGAAATTTTAACATTTAATCTTTTGACTCTAAATGACTGTTGGATGTGAATTATGACTTTTTCAACTAAAATAAGTGTGTTTAAAGTCATTTCTGTGCCTGAAACGGGTCAAAATTGAAGCTTTTGAGTAAGCAAAACTCTGTAAAAATGGCAATTTTGGTCACTGTCAGGGTTTAAAAAGTGGTTATTCAACATGAGGCACGATCCAATTGACATTTTGAATCATTTTTGGTACAGTCCAAAAAATCAATTTTCGGATGAAAAACGATGACTCCGGACACGTCGAACGTTCCCAAAATGGTCTATAATATTGAAATTTTAACATTTAATCTTTTGACTCTAAATGACTGTTGGATGTGAATTATGACTTTTTCAACTAAAATACGTGTGTTTAAAGTCATTTCTGTGACTGAAATGGGTCAAAATTGAAGCTTTTAAATAAGCAAAACTCTGTATAAAATGGCCATTTTGGTCACTGTGAGGGTTTAAAAAGTGGTTATTCAACATGAGGCACGATCCAATAGACATTTTGAATCATTTTTGGTACAGTCCAAAAAATCAATTTTCGGATGAAAAACGATGACTCCGGACATGTCGAACGTTCCCAAAATGGCCTATAATGATGAAATTTTAACATTTAATCTTTTGACTCTAAATGACTGTTGGATGTGAATTATGACTTTTTCAACTAAAATAAGTCTGTTTAAAGTCATTTCTGTGCCTGAAACGGGTCAAAATTGAAGCTTTTGAGTAAGCAAAACTCTGTAAAAATGGCAATTTTGGTCACTGTGAGGGTTTAAAAAGTGGTTATTCAACATGAGGCACGATCCAATTGACATTTTGAATCATTTTTGGTACAGTCCAAAAAATCAATTTTCGGATGAAAAACGATGACTCCGGACATGTCGAACGTTCCCAAAATGGTCTATAATGATGAAATTTTAACATTTAATCTTTTGACTCTAAATGACTGTTGGATGTGAATTATGACTTTTTCAACTAAAATAAGTGTTTTTAAAGTCATTTCTGTGACTGAAACGGGTCAAAATTGAACCTTTTGAGTTAGCAAAACTCTGTAAAATGGCCATTTTGGTCACTTTGAGGGTTTAAAAAGTGGTTTTTCAACATGAGGCACGATCCAATTGACATTTTGAATCATTTTTGGTACAGTCCAAAAAATCACTTTTCGGATGAAAAACGATGACTCCGGACATGTCGAACGTTCCCAAAATGGTCTATAATGATGAAATTTTAACATTTAATCTTTTGACTCTAAATGACTGTTGGATGTGAATTATGACTTTTTCAACTAAAATAAGTGTGTTTAAAGTCATTTCTGTGCCTGAAACGGGTCAAAATTGAAGCTTTTGAGTAAGCAAAACTCTGTAAAAATGGCAATTTTGGTCACTGTGAGGGTTTAAAAAGTGGTTATTCAACATGAGGCACGATCCAATTGACATTTTGAATCATTTTTGGTACAGTCCAAAAAATCAATTTTCGGATGAAAAACGATGACTCCGGACATGTCGAACGTTCCCAAAATGGCCTATAATGATGAAATTTTAACATTTAATCTTTTGACTCTAAATGACTGTTGGATGTGAATTATGACTTTTTCAACTAAAATAAGTCTGTTTAAAGTCATTTCTGTGCCTGAAACGGGTCAAAATTGAAGCTTTTGAGTAAGCAAAACTCTGTAAAAATGGCAATTTTGGTCACTGTGAGGGTTTAAAAAGTGGTTATTAAACATGAGGCACGATCCAATTGACATTTTGAATCATTTTTGGTACAGTCCAAAAAATCAATTTTCGGATGAAAAACGATGACTCCGGACATGTCGAACGTTCCCAAAATGGTCTATAATGATGAAATTTTAACATTTAATCTTTTGACTCTAAATGACTGTTGGATGTGAATTATGACTTTTTCAACTAAAATAAGTGTTTTTAAAGTCATTTCTGTGACTGAAACGGGTCAAAATTGAAGCTTTTGAGTTAGCAAAACTCTGTAAAATGGTCATTTTGGTCACTTTGAGGGTTTAAAAAGTGGTTATTCAACATGAGGCACGATCCAATTGACATTTTGAATCATTTTTGGTACAGTCCAAAAAATCAATTTTCGGATGAAAAACGATGACTCCGGACATGTCGAACGTTCCCAAAATGGTCTATATTGATGAAATTTTAACATTTAATCTTTTGACTCTAAATGACTGTTGGATGTGAATTATGACTTTTTCAACTAAAATAAGTGTGTTTAAAGTCATTTCTGTGCCTGAAACGGGTCAAAATTGAAGCTTTTGAGTAAGCAAAACTCTGTAAAAATGGCAATTTTGGTCACTGTGAGGGTTTAAAAAGTGGTTATTCAACATGAGGCACGATCCAATTGACATTTTGAATCATTTTTGGTACAGTCCAAAAAATCAATTTTCGGATGAAAAACGATGACTCCGGACACGTCGAACGTTCCCAAAATGGTCTATAATATTGAAATTTTAACATTTAATCTTTTGACTCTAAATGACTGTTGGATGTGAATTATGACTTTTTCAACTAAAATACGTGTGTTTAAAGTCATTTCTGTGACTGAAATGGGTCAAAATTGAAGCTTTTAAATAAGCAAAACTCTGTATAAAATGGCCATTTTGGTCACTGTGAGGGTTTAAAAAGTGGTTATTCAACATGAGGCACGATCCAATAGACATTTTGAATCATTTTTGGTACAGTCCAAAAAATCAATTTTCGGATGAAAAACGATGACTCCGGACATGTCGAACGTTCCCAAAATGGCCTATAATGATGAAATTTTAACATTTAATCTTTTGACTCTAAATGACTGTTGGATGTGAATTATGACTTTTTCAACTAAAATAAGTCTGTTTAAAGTCATTTCTGTGCCTGAAACGGGTCAAAATTGAAGCTTTTGAGTAAGCAAAACTCTGTAAAAATGGCAATTTTGGTCACTGTGAGGGTTTAAAAAGTGGTTATTCAACATGAGGCACGATCCAATTGACATTTTGAATCATTTTTGGTACAGTCCAAAAAATCAATTTTCGGATGAAAAACGATGACTCCGGACATGTCGAACGTTCCCAAAATGGTCTATAATGATGAAATTTTAACATTTAATCTTTTGACTCTAAATGACTGTTGGATGTGAATTATGACTATTTCAACTAAAATAAGTGTGTTTAAAGTCATTTCTGTGCCTGAAACGGGCCAAAATTGAAGCTTTTGAGTAAGCAAAACTCTGTAAAAATGGCAATTTTGGTCACTGTGAGGGTTTAAAAAGTGGTTATTCAACATGAGGCACGATCCAATTGACATTTTGAATCATTTTTGGTACAGTCCAAAAAATCAATTTTCGGATGAAAAACGATGACTCCGGACATGTCGAACGTTCCCAAAATGGTCTATAATATTGAAATTTTAACATTTAATCTTTTGACTCTAAATGACTGTTGGATGTGAATTATGACTTTTTCAACTAAAATAAGTGTGTTTAAAGTCATTTCTGTGACTGAAATGGGTCAAAATTGAAGCTTTTAAATAAGCAAAACTCTGTATAAAATGGCCATTTTGGTCACTGTGAGGGTTTAAAAAGTGGTTATTCAACATGAGGCACGATCCAGTTGACATTTTGAATCATTTTTGGTACAGTCCAAAAAATCAATTTTCGGATGAAAAACGATGACTCCGGACATGTCGAACGTTCCCAAAATGGTCTATAATGATGAAATTTTAACATTTAATCTTTTGACTCTAAATGACTGTTGGATGTGAATTATGACTTTTTCAACTAAAATAAGTGTGTTTAAAGTCATTTCTGTGACTGAAACGGGTCAAAATTGAAGCTTTTGAGTTAGCAAAACTCTGTAAAATGGCCATTTTGGTCACTTTGAGGGTTTAAAAAGTGGTTATTCAACATGAGGCACGATCCAATTGACATTTTGAATCATTTTTGGTACAGTCCAAAAAATCAATTTTCGGATGAAAAACGATGACTCCGGACATGTCGAACGTTCCCAAAATGGTCTATAATGATGAAATTTTAACATTTAATCTTTTGACTCTAAATGACTGTTGGATGTGAATTATGACTTTTTCAACTAAAATAAGTGTGTTTAAAGTCATTTCTGTGCCTGAAACGGGTCAAAATTGAAGCTTTTGAGTAAGCAAAACTCTGTAAAAATGGCAATTTTGGTCACTGTGAGGGTTTAAAAAGTGGTTATTCAACATGAGGCACGATCCAATTGACATTTTGAATCATTTTTGGTACAGTCCAAAAAATCAATTTTCGGATGAAAAACGATGACTCCGGACATGTCGAACGTTCCAAAAATGGCCTATAATGATGAAATTTTAACATTTAATCTTTTGACTCTAAATGACTGTTGGATGTGAATTATGACTTTTTGAACTAAAATAAGTCTGTTTAAAGTCATTTCTGTGCCTGAAACGGGTCAAAATTGAAGCTTTTGAGTAAGCAAAACTCTGTAAAAATGGCAATTTTGGTCACTGTGAGGGTTTAAAAAGTGGTTATTCAACATGAGTCACGATCCAATTGACATTTTGAATCATTTTTGGTACAGTCCAAAAAATCAATTTTCGGATGAAAAACGATGACTCCGGACATGTCGAACGTTCCCAAAATGGTCTATATTGATGAAATTTTAACATTTAATCTTTTGACTCTAAATGACTGTTGGATGTGAATTATGACTTTTTCAACTAAAATAAGTGTGTTTAAAGTCATTTCTGTGCCTGAAACGGGTCAAAATTGAAGCTTTTGAGTAAGCAAAACTCTGTAAAAATGGCAATTTTGGTCACTGTGAGGGTTTAAAAAGTGGTTATTCAACATGAGGCACGATCCAATTGACATTTTGAATCATTTTTGGTACAGTCCAAAAAATCAATTTTCGGATGAAAAACGATGACTCCGGACACGTCGAACGTTCCCAAAATGGTCTATAATATTGAAATTTTAACATTTAATCTTTTGACTCTAAATGACTGTTGGATGTGAATTATGACTTTTTCAACTAAAATACGTGTGTTTAAAGTCATTTCTGTGACTGAAATGGGTCAAAATTGAAGCTTTTAAATAAGCAAAACTCTGTATAAAATGGCCATTTTGGTCACTGTGAGGGTTTAAAAAGTGGTTACTCAACATGAGGCACGATCCAATTGACATTTTGAATCATTTTTGGTACAGTCCAAAAAATCAATTTTCGGATGAAAAACGATGACTCCGGACATGTCGAACGTTCCCAAAATGGCCTATAATGATGAAATTTTAACATTTAATCTTTTGACTCTAAATGACTGTTGGATGTGAATTATGACTTTTTCAACTAAAATAAGTCTGTTTAAAGTCATTTCTGTGCCTGAAACGGGTCAAAATTGAAGCTTTTGAGTAAGCAAAACTCTGTAAAAATGGCAATTTTGGTCACTGTGAGGGTTTAAAAAGTGGTTATTCAACATGAGGCACGATCCAATTGACATTTTGAATCATTTTTGGTACAGTCCAAAAAATCAATTTTCGGATGAAAAACGATGACTCCGGACATGTCGAACGTTCCCAAAATGGTCTATAATGATGAAATTTTAACATTTAATCTTTTGACTCTAAATGACTGTTGGATGTGAATTATGACTATTTCAACTAAAATAAGTGTGTTTAAAGTCATTTCTGTGCCTGAAACGGGCCAAAATTGAAGCTTTTGAGTAAGCAAAACTCTGTAAAAATGGCAATTTTGGTCACTGTGAGGGTTTAAAAAGTGGTTATTCAACATGAGGCACGATCCAATTGACATTTTGAATCATTTTTGGTACAGTCCAAAAAATCAATTTTCGGATGAAAAACGATGACTCCGGACATGTCGAACGTTCCCAAAATGGTCTATAATATTGAAATTTTAACATTTAATCTTTTGACTCTAAATGACTGTTGGATGTGAATTATGACTTTTTCAACTAAAATAAGTGTGTTTAAAGTCATTTCTGTGACTGAAATGGGTCAAAATTGAAGCTTTTAAATAAGCAAAACTCTGTATAAAATGGCCATTTTGGTCACTGTGAGGGTTTAAAAAGTGGTTATTCAACATGAGGCACGATCCAATTGACATTTTGAATCATTTTTGGTACAGTCCAAAAAATCAATTTTCGGATGAAAAACGATGACTCCGGACATGTCGAACGTTCCCAAAATGGTCTATAATGATGAAATTTTAACATTTAATCTTTTGACTCTAAATGACTGTTGGATGTGAATTATGACTTTTTCAACTAAAATAAGTGTGTTTAAAGTCATTTCTGTGCCTGAAACGGGTCAAAATTGAAGCTTTTGAGTAAGCAAAACTCTGTAAAAATGGCAATTTTGGTCACTGTGAGGGTTTAAAAAGTGGTTATTCAACATGAGGCACGATCCAATTGACATTTTGAATCATTTTTGGTACAGTCCAAAAAATCAATTTTCGGATGAAAAACGATGACTCCGGACATGTCGAACGTTCCCAAAATGGCCTATAATGATGAAATTTTAACATTTAATCTTTTGACTCTAAATGACTGTTGGATGTGAATTATGACTTTTTCAACTAAAATAAGTCTGTTTAAAGTCATTTCTGTGCCTGAAACGGGTCAAAATTGAAGCTTTTGAGTAAGCAAAACTCTGTAAAAATGGCAATTTTGGTCACTGTGAGGGTTTAAAAAGTGGTTATTAAACATGAGGCACGATCCAATTGACATTTTGAATCATTTTTGGTACAGTCCAAAAAATCAATTTTCGGATGAAAAACGATGACTCCGGACATGTCGAACGTTCCCAAAATGGTCTATAATGATGAAATTTTAACATTTAATCTTTTGACTCTAAATGACTGTTGGATGTGAATTATGACTTTTTCAACTAAAATAAGTGTTTTTAAAGTCATTTCTGTGACTGAAACGGGTCAAAATTGAACCTTTTGAGTTAGCAAAACTCTGTAAAATGGCCATTTTGGTCACTTTGAGGGTTTAAAAAGTGGTTTTTCAACATGAGGCACGATCCAAATGACATTTTGAATCATTTTTGGTACAGTCCAAAAAATCACTTTTCGGATGAAAAACGATGACTCCGGACATGTCGAACGTTCCCAAAATGGTCTATAATGATGAAATTTTAACATTTAATCTTTTGACTCTAAATGACTGTTGGATGTGAATTATGACTTTTTCAACTAAAATAAGTGTGTTTAAAGTCATTTCTGTGCCTGAAACGGGTCAAAATTGAAGCTTTTGAGTAAGCAAAACTCTGTAAAAATGGCAATTTTGGTCACTGTGAGGGTTTAAAAAGTGGTTATTCAACATGAGGCACGATCCAATTGACATTTTGAATCATTTTTGGTACAGTCCAAAAAATCAATTTTCGGATGAAAAATGATGACTCCGGACATGTCGAACGTTCCCAAAATGGTCTATAATGATGAAATTTTAACATTTAATCTTTTGACTCTAAATGACTGTTGGATGTGAATTATGACTTTTTCAACTAAAATAAGTGTGTTTAAAGTCATTTCTGTGCCTGAAACGGGTCAAAATTGAAGCTTTTGAGTAAGCAAAACTCTGTAAAAATGGCAATTTTGGTCACTGTGAGGGTTTAAAAAGTGGTTATTCAACATGAGGCACGATCCAATTGACATTTTGAATCATTTTTGGTACAGTCCAAAAAATCAATTTTCGGATGAAAAACGATGACTCCGGACATGTCGAACGTTCCCAAAATGGCCTATAATGATGAAATTTTAACATTTAATCTTTTGACTCTAAATGACTGTTGGATGTGAATTATGACTTTTTCAACTAAAATAAGTCTGTTTAAAGTCATTTCTGTGCCTGAAACGGGTCAAAATTGAAGCTTTTGAGTAAGCAAAACTCTGTAAAAATGGCAATTTTGGTCACTGTGAGGGTTTAAAAAGTGGTTATTAAACATGAGGCACGATCCAATTGACATTTTGAATCATTTTTGGTACAGTCCAAAAAATCAATTTTCGGATGAAAAACGATGACTCCGGACATGTCGAACGTTCCCAAAATGGTCTATAATGATGAAATTTTAACATTTAATCTTTTGACTCTAATGACTGTTGGATGTGAATTATGACTTTTTCAACTAAAATAAGTGTTTTTAAAGTCATTTCTGTGACTGAAACGGGTCAAAATTGAAGCTTTTGAGTTAGCAAAACTCTGTAAAATGGACATTTTGGTCACTTTGAGGGTTTAAAAAGTGGTTATTCAACATGAGGCACGATCCAATTGACATTTTGAATCATTTTTGGTACAGTCCAAAAAATCAATTTTCGGATGAAAAACGATGACTCCGGACATGTCGAACGTTCCCAAAATGGTCTATAATGATGAAATTTTAACATTTAATCTTTTGACTCTAAATGACTGTTGGATGTGAATTATGACTTTTTCAACTAAAATAAGTGTGTTTAAAGTCATTTCTGTGCCTGAAACGGGTCCAAATTGAAGCTTTTGAGTAAGCAAAACTCTGTAAAAATGGCAATTTTGGTCACTGTGAGGGTTTAAAAAGTGGTTATTCAACATGAGGCACGATCCAATTGACATTTTGAATCATTTTTGGTACAGTCCAAAAAATCAATTTTCGGATGAAAAACGATGACTCCGGACACGTCGAACGTTCCCAAAATGGTCTATAATATTGAAATTTTAACATTTAATCTTTTGACTCTAAATGACTGTTGGATGTGAATTATGACTTTTTCAACTAAAATACGTGTGTTTAAAGTCATTTCTGTGACTGAAATGGGTCAAAATTGAAGCTTTTAAATAAGCAAAACTCTGTATAAAATGGCCATTTTGGTCACTGTGAGGGTTTAAAAAGTGGTTATTCAACATGAGGCACGATCCAATTGACATTTTGAATCATTTTTGGTACAGTCCAAAAAATCAATTTTCGGATGAAAAACGATGACTCCGGACATGTCGAACGTTCCCAAAATGGCCTATAATGATGAAATTTTAACATTTAATCTTTTGACTCTAAATGACTGTTGGATGTGAATTATGACTTTTTCAACTAAAATAAGTCTGTTTAAAGTCATTTCTGTGCCTGAAACGGGTCAAAATTGAAGCTTTTGAGTAAGCAAAACTCTGTAAAAATGGCAATTTTGGTCACTGTGAGGGTTTAAAAAGTGGTTATTCAACATGAGGCACGATCCAATTGACATTTTGAATCATTTTTGGTACAGTCCAAAAAATCAATTTTCGGATGAAAAACGATGACTCCGGACATGTCGAACGTTCCCAAAATGGCCTATAATGATGAAATTTTAACATTTAATCTTTTGACTCTAAATGACTGTTGGATGTGAATTATGACTTTTTCAACTAAAATAAGTCTGTTTAAAGTCATTTCTGTGCCTGAAACGGGTCAAAATTGAAGCTTTTGAGTAAGCAAAACTCTGTAAAAATGGCAATTTTGGTCACTGTGAGGGTTTAAAAAGTGGTTATTAAACATGAGGCACGATCCAATTGACATTTTGAATCATTTTTGGTACAGTCCAAAAAATCAATTTTCGGATGAAAAACGATGACTCCGGACATGTCGAACGTTCCCAAAATGGTCTATAATGATGAAATTTTAACATTTAATCTTTTGACTCTAAATGACTGTTGGATGTGAATTATGACTTTTTCAACTAAAATAAGTGTTTTTAAAGTCATTTCTGTGACTGAAACGGGTCAAAATTGAACCTTTTGAGTTAGCAAAACTCTGTAAAATGGCCATTTTGGTCACTTTGAGGGTTTAAAAAGTGGTTTTTCAACATGAGGCACGATCCAATTGACATTTTGAATCATTTTTGGTACAGTCCAAAAAATCACTTTTCGGATGAAAAACGATGACTCCGGACATGTCGAACGTTCCCAAAATGGTCTATAATGATGAAATTTTAACATTTAATCTTTTGACTCTAAATGACTGTTGGATGTGAATTATGACTTTTTCAACTAAAATAAGTGTGTTTAAAGTCATTTCTGTGCCTGAAATGGGTCAAAATTGAAGCTTTTGAGTAAGCAAAACTCTGTAAAAATGGCAATTTTGGTCACTGTGAGGGTTTAAAAAGTGGTTATTCAACATGAGGCACGATCCAATTGACATTTTGAATCATTTTTGGTACAGTCCAAAAAATCAATTTTCGGATGAAAAATGATGACTCCGGACATGTCGAACGTTCCCAAAATGGTCTATAATGATGAAATTTTAACATTTAATCTTTTGACTCTAAATGACTGTTGGATGTGAATTATGACTTTTTCAACTGAAATAAGTGTGTTTAAAGTCATTTCTGTGCCTGAAACGGGTCAAAATTGAAGCTTTTGAGTAAGCAAAACTCTGTAAAAATGGCAATTTTGGTCACTGTGAGGGTTTAAAAAGTGGTTATTCAACATGAGGCACGATCCAATTGACATTTTGAATCATTTTTGGTACAGTCCAAAAAATCAATTTTCGGATGAAAAACGATGACTCCGGACATGTCGAACGTTCCCAAAATGGCCTATAATGATGAAATTTTAACATTTAATCTTTTGACTCTAAATGACTGTTGGATGTGAATTATGACTTTTTCAACTAAAATAAGTCTGTTTAAAGTCATTTCTGTGCCTGAAACGGGTCAAAATTGAAGCTTTTGAGTAAGCAAAACTCTGTAAAAATGGCAATTTTGGTCACTGTGAGGGTTTAAAAAGTGGTTATTAAACATGAGGCACGATCCAATTGACATTTTGAATCATTTTTGGTACAGTCCAAAAAATCAATTTTCGGATGAAAAACGATGACTCCGGACATGTCGAACGTTCCCAAAATGGTCTATAATGATGAAATTTTAACATTTAATCTTTTGACTCTAAATGACTGTTGGATGTGAATTATGACTTTTTCAACTAAAATAAGTGTTTTTAAAGTCATTTCTGTGACTGAAACGGGTCAAAATTGAAGCTTTTGAGTTAGCAAAACTCTGTAAAATGGACATTTTGGTCACTTTGAGGGTTTAAAAAGTGGTTATTCAACATGAGGCACGATCCAATTGACATTTTGAATCATTTTTGGTACAGTCCAAAAAATCAATTTTCGGATGAAAAACGATGACTCCGGACACGTCGAACGTTCCCAAAATGGTCTATAATATTGAAATTTTAACATTTAATCTTTTGACTCTAAATGACTGTTGGATGTGAATTATGACTTTTTCAACTAAAATACGTGTGTTTAAAGTCATTTCTGTGACTGAAATGGGTCAAAATTGAAGCTTTTAAATAAGCAAAACTCTGTATAAAATGGCCATTTTGGTCACTGTGAGGGTTTAAAAAGTGGTTATTCAACATGAGGCACGATCCAATTGACATTTTGAATCATTTTTGGTACAGTCCAAAAAATCAATTTTCGGATGAAAAACGATGACTCCGGACATGTCGAACGTTCCCAAAATGGCCTATAATGATGAAATTTTAACATTTAATCTTTTGACTCTAAATGACTGTTGGATGTGAATTATGACTTTTTCAACTAAAATAAGTCTGTTTAAAGTCATTTCTGTGCCTGAAACGGGTCAAAATTGAAGCTTTTGAGTAAGCAAAACTCTGTAAAAATGGCAATTTTGGTCACTGTGAGGGTTTAAAAAGTGGTTATTCAACATGAGGCACGATCCAATTGACATTTTGAATCATTTTTGGTACAGTCCAAAAAATCAATTTTCGGATGAAAAACGATGACTCCGGACATGTCGAACGTTCCCAAAATGGTCTATAATGATGAAATTTTAACATTTAATCTTTTGACTCTAAATGACTGTTGGATGTGAATTATGACTATTTCAACTAAAATAAGTGTGTTTAAAGTCATTTCTGTGCCTGAAACGGGTCAAAATTGAAGCTTTTGAGTAAGCAAAACTCTGTAAAAATGGCAATTTTGGTCACTGTGAGGGTTTAAAAAGTGGTTATTCAACATGAGTCACGATCCAATTGACATTTTGAATCATTTTTGGTACAGTCCAAAAAATCAATTTTCGGATGAAAAACGATGACTCCGGACATGTCGAACGTTCCCAAAATGGTCTATATTGATGAAATTTTAACATTTAATCTTTTGACTCTAAATGACTGTTGGATGTGAATTATGACTTTTTCAACTAAAATAAGTGTGTTTAAAGTCATTTCTGTGCCTGAAACGGGTCAAAATTGAAGCTTTTGAGTAAGCAAAACTCTGTAAAAATGGCAATTTTGGTCACTGTGAGGGTTTAAAAAGTGGTTATTCAACATGAGGCACGATCCAATTGACATTTTGAATCATTTTTGGTACAGTCCAAAAAATCAATTTTCGGATGAAAAACGATGACTCCGGACACGTCGAACGTTCCCAAAATGGTCTATAATATTGAAATTTTAACATTTAATCTTTTGACTCTAAATGACTGTTGGATGTGAATTATGACTTTTTCAACTAAAATACGTGTGTTTAAAGTCATTTCTGTGACTGAAATGGGTCAAAATTGAAGCTTTTAAATAAGCAAAACTCTGTATAAAATGGCCATTTTGGTCACTGTGAGGGTTTAAAAAGTGGTTATTCAACATGAGGCACGATCCAATAGACATTTTGAATCATTTTTGGTACAGTCCAAAAAATCAATTTTCGGATGAAAAACGATGACTCCGGACATGTCGAACGTTCCCAAAATGGCCTATAATGATGAAATTTTAACATTTAATCTTTTGACTCTAAATGACTGTTGGATGTGAATTATGACTTTTTCAACTAAAATAAGTCTGTTTAAAGTCATTTCTGTGCCTGAAACGGGTCAAAATTGAAGCTTTTGAGTAAGCAAAACTCTGTAAAAATGGCAATTTTGGTCACTGTGAGGGTTTAAAAAGTGGTTATTCAACATGAGGCACGATCCAATTGACATTTTGAATCATTTTTGGTACAGTCCAAAAAATCAATTTTCGGATGAAAAACGATGACTCCGGACATGTCGAACGTTCCCAAAATGGTCTATAATGATGAAATTTTAACATTTAATCTTTTGACTCTAAATGACTGTTGGATGTGAATTATGACTATTTCAACTAAAATAAGTGTGTTTAAAGTCATTTCTGTGCCTGAAACGGGCCAAAATTGAAGCTTTTGAGTAAGCAAAACTCTGTAAAAATGGCAATTTTGGTCACTGTGAGGGTTTAAAAAGTGGTTATTCAACATGAGGCACGATCCAATTGACATTTTGAATCATTTTTGGTACTGTCCAAAAAATCAATTTTCGGATGAAAAACGATGACTCCGGACATGTCGAACGTTCCCAAAATGGCCTATAATGATGAAATTTTAACATTTAATCTTTTGACTCTAAATGACTGTTGGATGTGAATTATGACTTTTTCAACTAAAATAAGTCTGTTTAAAGTCATTTCTGTGCCTGAAACGGGTCAAAATTGAAGCTTTTGAGTAAGCAAAACTCTGTAAAAATGGCAATTTTGGTCACTGTGAGGGTTTAAAAAGTGGTTATTAAACATGAGGCACGATCCAATTGACATTTTGAATCATTTTTGGTACAGTCCAAAAAATCAATTTTCGGATGAAAAACGATGACTCCGGACATGTCGAACGTTCTCAAAATGGTCTATAATGATGAAATTTTAACATTTAATCTTTTGACTCTAAATGACTGTTGGATGTGAATTATGACTTTTTCAACTAAAATAAGTGTTTTTAAAGTCATTTCTGTGACTGAAACGGGTCAAAATTGAACCTTTTGAGTTAGCAAAACTCTGTAAAATGGCCATTTTGGTCACTTTGAGGGTTTAAAAAGTGGTTATTCAACATGAGGCACGATCCAATTGACATTTTGAATCATTTTTGGTACAGTCCAAAAAAACAATTTTCGGATGAAAAACGATGACTCCGGACACGTCGAACGTTCCCAAAATGGTCTATAATATTGAAATTTTAACATTTAATCTTTTGACTCTAAATGACTGTTGGATGTGAATTATGACTTTTTCAACTAAAATACGTGTGTTTAAAGTCATTTCTGTGACTGAAATGGGTCAAAATTGAAGCTTTTAAATAAGCAAAACTCTGTATAAAATGGCCATTTTGGTCACTGTGAGGGTTTAAAAAGTGGTTATTCAACATGAGGCACGATCCAATTGACATTTTGAATCATTTTTGGTACAGTCCAAAAAATCAATTTTCGGATGAAAAACGATGACTCCGGACATGTCGAACGTTCCAAAAATGGCCTATAATGATGAAATTTTAACATTTAATCTTTTGACTCTAAATGACTGTTGGATGTGAATTATGACTTTTTGAACTAAAATAAGTCTGTTTAAAGTCATTTCTGTGCCTGAAACGGGTCAAAATTGAAGCTTTTGAGTAAGCAAAACTCTGTAAAAATGGCAATTTTGGTCACTGTGAGGGTTTAAAAAGTGGTTATTCAACATGAGGCACGATCCAATTGACATTTTGAATCATTTTTGGTACAGTCCAAAAAATCAATTTTCGGATGAAAAACGATGACTCCGGACATGTCGAACGTTCCCAAAATGGTCTATAATGATGAAATTTTAACATTTAATCTTTTGACTCTAAATGACTGTTGGATGTGAATTATGACTATTTCAACTAAAATAAGTGTGTTTAAAGTCATTTCTGTGCCTGAAACGGGCCAAAATTGAAGCTTTTGAGTAAGCAAAACTCTGTAAAAATGGCAATTTTGGTCACTGTGAGGGTTTAAAAAGTGGTTATTCAACATGAGGCACGATCCAATTGACATTTTGAATCATTTTTGGTACTGTCCAAAAAATCAATTTTCGGATGAAAAACGATGACTCCGGACATGTCGAACGTTCCCAAAATGGCCTATAATGATGAAATTTTAACATTTAATCTTTTGACTCTAAATGACTGTTGGATGTGAATTATGACTTTTTCAACTAAAATAAGTCTGTTTAAAGTCATTTCTGTGCCTGAAACGGGTCAAAATTGAAGCTTTTGAGTAAGCAAAACTCTGTAAAAATGGCAATTTTGGTCACTGTGAGGGTTTAAAAAGTGGTTATTAAACATGAGGCACGATCCAATTGACATTTTGAATCATTTTTGGTACAGTCCAAAAAATCAATTTTCGGATGAAAAACGATGACTCCGGACATGTCGAACGTTCTCAAAATGGTCTATAATGATGAAATTTTAACATTTAATCTTTTGACTCTAAATGACTGTTGGATGTGAATTATGACTTTTTCAACTAAAATAAGTGTTTTTAAAGTCATTTCTGTGACTGAAACGGGTCAAAATTGAACCTTTTGAGTTAGCAAAACTCTGTAAAATGGCCATTTTGGTCACTTTGAGGGTTTAAAAAGTGGTTATTCAACATGAGGCACGATCCAATTGACATTTTGAATCATTTTTGGTACAGTCCAAAAAAACAATTTTCGGATGAAAAACGATGACTCCGGACACGTCGAACGTTCCCAAAATGGTCTATAATATTGAAATTTTAACATTTAATCTTTTGACTCTAAATGACTGTTGGATGTGAATTATGACTTTTTCAACTAAAATACGTGTGTTTAAAGTCATTTCTGTGACTGAAATGGGTCAAAATTGAAGCTTTTAAATAAGCAAAACTCTGTATAAAATGGCCATTTTGGTCACTGTGAGGGTTTAAAAAGTGGTTATTCAACATGAGGCACGATCCAATTGACATTTTGAATCATTTTTGGTACAGTCCAAAAAATCAATTTTCGGATGAAAAACGATGACTCCGGACATGTCGAACGTTCCAAAAATGGCCTATAATGATGAAATTTTAACATTTAATCTTTTGACTCTAAATGACTGTTGGATGTGAATTATGACTTTTTGAACTAAAATAAGTCTGTTTAAAGTCATTTCTGTGCCTGAAACGGGTCAAAATTGAAGCTTTTGAGTAAGCAAAACTCTGTAAAAATGGCAATTTTGGTCACTGTGAGGGTTTAAAAAGTGGTTATTCAACATGAGTCACGATCCAATTGACATTTTGAATCATTTTTGGTACAGTCCAAAAAATCAATTTTCGGATGAAAAACGATGACTCCGGACATGTCGAACGTTCCCAAAATGGTCTATATTGATGAAATTTTAACATTTAATCTTTTGACTCTAAATGACTGTTGGATGTGAATTATGACTTTTTCAACTAAAATAAGTGTGTTTAAAGTCATTTCTGTGCCTGAAACGGGTCAAAATTGAAGCTTTTGAGTAAGCAAAACTCTGTAAAAATGGCAATTTTGGTCACTGTGAGGGTTTAAAAAGTGGTTATTCAACATGAGGCACGATCCAATTGACATTTTGAATCATTTTTGGTACAGTCCAAAAAATCAATTTTCGGATGAAAAACGATGACTCCGGACACGTCGAACGTTCCCAAAATGGTCTGAATATTGAAATTTTAACATTTAATCTTTTGACTCTAAATGACTGTTGGATGTGAATTATGACTTTTTCAACTAAAATACGTGTGTTTAAAGTCATTTCTGTGACTGAAATGGGTCAAAATTGAAGCTTTTAAATAAGCAAAACTCTGTATAAAATGGCCATTTTGGTCACTGTGAGGGTTTAAAAAGTGGTTACTCAACATGAGGCACGATCCAATTGACATTTTGAATCATTTTTGGTACAGTCCAAAAAATCAATTTTCGGATGAAAAACGATGACTCCGGACATGTCGAACGTTCCCAAAATGGCCTATAATGATGAAATTTTAACATTTAATCTTTTGACTCTAAATGACTGTTGGATGTGAATTATGACTTTTTCAACTAAAATAAGTCTGTTTAAAGTCATTTCTGTGCCTGAAACGGGTCAAAATTGAAGCTTTTGAGTAAGCAAAACTCTGTAAAAATGGCAATTTTGGTCACTGTGAGGGTTTAAAAAGTGGTTATTCAACATGAGGCACGATCCAATTGACATTTTGAATCATTTTTGGTACAGTCCAAAAAATCAATTTTCGGATGAAAAACGATGACTCCGGACATGTCGAAGGTTCCCAAAATGGTCTATAATGATGAAATTTTAACATTTAATCTTTTGACTCTAAATGACTGTTGGATGTGAATTATGACTATTTCAACTAAAATAAGTGTGTTTAAAGTCATTTCTGTGCCTGAAACGGGCCAAAATTGAAGCTTTTGAGTAAGCAAAACTCTGTAAAAATGGCAATTTTGGTCACTGTGAGGGTTTAAAAAGTGGTTATTCAACATGAGGCACGATCCAATTGACATTTTGAATCATTTTTGGTACAGTCCAAAAAATCAATTTTCGGATGAAAAACGATGACTCCGGACATGTCGAACGTTCCCAAAATGGTCTATAATATTGAAATTTTAACATTTAATCTTTTGACTCTAAATGACTGTTGGATGTGAATTATGACTTTTTCAACTAAAATAAGTGTGTTTAAAGTCATTTCTGTGACTGAAATGGGTCAAAATTGAAGCTTTTAAATAAGCAAAACTCTGTATAAAATGGCCATTTTGGTCACTGTGAGGGTTTAAAAAGTGGTTATTCAACATGAGGCACGATCCAATTGACATTTTGAATCATTTTTGGTACAGTCCAAAAAATCAATTTTCGGATGAAAAACGATGACTCCGGACATGTCGAACGTTCCCAAAATGGTCTATAATGATGAAATTTTAACATTTAATCTTTTGACTCTAAATGACTGTTGGATGTGAATTATGACTTTTTCAACTAAAATAAGTGTGTTTAAAGTCATTTCTGTGCCTGAAACGGGTCAAAATTGAAGCTTTTGAGTAAGCAAAACTCTGTAAAAATGGCAATTTTGGTCACTGTGAGGGTTTAAAAAGTGGTTATTCAACATGAGGCACGATCCAATTGACATTTTGAATCATTTTTGGTACAGTCCAAAAAATCAATTTTCGGATGAAAAACGATGACTCCGGACATGTCGAACGTTCCCAAAATGGCCTATAATGATGAAATTTTAACATTTAATCTTTTGACTCTAAATGACTGTTGGATGTGAATTATGACTTTTTCAACTAAAATAAGTCTGTTTAAAGTCATTTCTGTGCCTGAAACGGGTCAAAATTGAAGCTTTTGAGTAAGCAAAACTCTGTAAAAATGGCAATTTTGGTCACTGTGAGGGTTTAAAAAGTGGTTATTAAACATGAGGCACGATCCAATTGACATTTTGAATCATTTTTGGTACAGTCCAAAAAATCAATTTTCGGATGAAAAACGATGACTCCGGACATGTCGAACGTTCCCAAAATGGTCTATAATGATGAAATTTTAACATTTAATCTTTTGACTCTAAATGACTGTTGGATGTGAATTATGACTTTTTCAACTAAAATAAGTGTTTTTAAAGTCATTTCTGTGACTGAAACGGGTCAAAATTGAACCTTTTGAGTTAGCAAAACTCTGTAAAATGGCCATTTTGGTCACTTTGAGGGTTTAAAAAGTGGTTTTTCAACATGAGGCACGATCCAATTGACATTTTGAATCATTTTTGGTACAGTCCAAAAAATCACTTTTCGGATGAAAAACGATGACTCCGGACATGTCGAACGTTCCCAAAATGGTCTATAATGATGAAATTTTAACATTTAATCTTTTGACTCTAAATGACTGTTGGATGTGAATTATGACTTTTTCAACTAAAATAAGTGTGTTTAAAGTCATTTCTGTGCCTGAAACGGGTCAAAATTGAAGCTTTTGAGTAAGCAAAACTCTGTAAAAATGGCAATTTTGGTCACTGTGAGGGTTTAAAAAGTGGTTATTCAACATGAGGCACGATCCAATTGACATTTTGAATCATTTTTGGTACAGTCCAAAAAATCAATTTTCGGATGAAAAACGATGACTCCGGACATGTCGAACGTTCCCAAAATGGCCTATAATGATGAAATTTTAACATTTAATCTTTTGACTCTAAATGACTGTTGGATGTGAATTATGACTTTTTCAACTAAAATAAGTCTGTTTAAAGTCATTTCTGTGCCTGAAACGGGTCAAAATTGAAGCTTTTGAGTAAGCAAAACTCTGTAAAAATGGCAATTTTGGTCACTGTGAGGGTTTAAAAAGTGGTTATTAAACATGAGGCACGATCCAATTGACATTTTGAATCATTTTTGGTACAGTCCAAAAAATCAATTTTCGGATGAAAAACGATGACTCCGGACATGTCGAACGTTCCCAAAATGGTCTATAATGATGACATTTTAACATTTAATCTTTTGACTCTAAATGACTGTTGGATGTGAATTATGACTTTTTCAACTAAAATAAGTGTTTTTAAAGTCATTTCTGTGACTGAAACGGGTCAAAATTGAACCTTTTGAGTTAGCAAAACTCTGTAAAATGGCCATTTTGGTCACTTTGAGGGTTTAAAAAGTGGTTATTCAACATGAGGCACGATCCAATTGACATTTTGAATCATTTTTGGTACAGTCCAAAAAATCAATTTTCGGATGAAAAACGATGACTCCGGACATGTCGAACGTTCCCAAAATGGTCTATAATATTGAAATTTTAACATTTAATCTTTTGACTCTAAATGACTGTTGGATGTGAATTATGACTTTTTCAACTAAAATAAGTGTGTTTAAAGTCATTTCTGTGCCTGAAACGGGCCAAAATTGAAGCTTTTGAGTAAGCAAAACTCTGTAAAAATGGCAATTTTGGTCACTGTGAGGGTTTAAAAAGTGGTTATTCAACATGAGGCACGATCCAATTGACATTTTGAATCATTTTTGGTACTGTCCAAAAAATCAATTTTCGGATGAAAAACGATGACTCCGGACATGTCGAACGTTCCCAAAATGGCCTATAATGATGAAATTTTAACATTTAATCTTTTGACTCTAAATGACTGTTGGATGTGAATTATGACTTTTTCAACTAAAATAAGTCTGTTTAAAGTCATTTCTGTGCCTGAAACGGGTCAAAATTGAAGCTTTTGAGTAAGCAAAACTCTGTAAAAATGGCAATTTTGGTCACTGTGAGGGTTTAAAAAGTGGTTATTAAACATGAGGCACGATCCAATTGACATTTTGAATCATTTTTGGTACAGTCCAAAAAATCAATTTTCGGATGAAAAACGATGACTCCGGACATGTCGAACGTTCCCAAAATGGTCTATAATGATGAAATTTTAACATTTAATCTTTTGACTCTAAATGACTGTTGGATGTGAATTATGACTTTTTCAACTAAAATAAGTGTTTTTAAAGTCATTTCTGTGACTGAAACGGGTCAAAATTGAACCTTTTGAGTTAGCAAAACTCTGTAAAATGGCCATTTTGGTCACTTTGAGGGTTTAAAAAGTGGTTATTCAACATGAGGCACGATCCAATTGACATTTTGAATCATTTTTGGTACAGTCCAAAAAATCAATTTTCGGATGAAAAACGATGACTCCGGACACGTCGAACGTTCCCAAAATGGTCTATAATATTGAAATTTTAACATTTAATCTTTTGACTCTAAATGACTGTTGGATGTGAATTATGACTTTTTCAACTAAAATACGTGTGTTTAAAGTCATTTCTGTGACTGAAATGGGTCAAAATTGAAGCTTTTGAGTAAGCAAAACTCTGTAAAAATGGCAATTTTGGTCACTGTGAGGGTTTAAAAAGTGGTTATTCAACATGAGTCACGATCCAATTGACATTTTGAATCATTTTTGGTACAGTCCAAAAAATCAATTTTCGGATGAAAAACGATGACTCCGGACATGTCGAACGTTCCCAAAATGGTCTATAATGATGAAATTTTAACATTTAATCTTTTGACTCTAAATGACTGTTGGATGTGAATTATGACTATTTCAACTAAAATAAGTGTGTTTAAAGTCATTTCTGTGCCTGAAACGGGCCAAAATTGAAGCTTTTGAGTAAGCAAAACTCTGTAAAAATGGCAATTTTGGTCACTGTGAGGGTTTAAAAAGTGGTTATTCAACATGAGGCACGATCCAATTGACATTTTGAATCATTTTTGGTACAGTCCAAAAAATCAATTTTCGGATGAAAAACGATGACTCCGTACATGTCGAACGTTCCCAAAATGGTCTATAATATTGAAATTTTAACATTTAATCTTTTGACTCTAAATGACTGTTGGATGTGAATTATGACTTTTTCAACTAAAATAAGTGTGTTTAAAGTCATTTCTGTGCCTGAAACGGGTCAAAATTGAAGCTTTTGAGTAAGCAAAACTCTGTAAAAATGGCAATTTTGGTCACTGTGAGGGTTTAAAAAGTGGTTATTCAACATGAGGCACGATCCAATTGACATTTTGAATCATTTTTGGTACAGTCCAAAAAATCAATTTTCGGATGAAAAACGATGACTCCGGACATGTCGAATGTTCCCAAAATGGTCTATAATGATGAAATTTTAACATTTAATCTTTTGACTCTAAATGACTGTTGGATGTGAATTATGACTTTTTCAACTAAAATAAGTGTGTTTAAAGTCATTTCTGTGACTGAAACGGGTCAAAATTGAAGCTTTTGAGTTAGCAAAACTCTGTAAAATGGCCATTTTGGTCACTTTGAGGGTTTAAAAAGTGGTTATTCAACATGAGGCACGATCCAATTGACATTTTGAATCATTTTTGGTACAGTCCAAAAAATCAATTTTCGGATGAAAAACGATGACTCCGGACATGTCGAACGTTCCCAAAATGGTCTATAATGATGAAATTTTAACATTTAATCTTTTGACTCTAAATGACTGTTGGATGTGAATTATGACAATTTCAACTAAAATAAGTGTGTTTAAAGTCATTTCTGTGACTGAAACGGGTCAAAATTGAAGCTTTTAAATAAGCAAAACTCTGTAAAAATGGCCATTTTGGTCACTGTGAGGGTTTAAAAAGTGGTTATTCAACATGAGGCACGATCCAATTGACATTTTGAATCATTTTTGGTACAGTCCAAAAAAATCAATTTTCGGATGAAAAACGATGACTCCGGACATGTCGAACGTTCCCAAAATGGTCTATAATATTGAAATTTTAACATTTAATCTTTTGACTCTAAATGACTGTTGGATGTGAATTATGACTTTTTCAACTAAAATAAGTGTGTTTAAAGTCATTTCTGTGACTGAAATGGGTCAAAATTGAAGCTTTTAAATAAGCAAAACTCTGTATAAAATGGCCATTTTGGTCACTGTGAGGGTTTAAAAAGTGGTTATTCAACATGAGGCACGATCCAATTGACATTTTGAATCATTTTTGGTACTGTCCAAAAAATCAATTTTCGGATGAAAAACGATGACTCCGGACATGTCGAACGTTCCCAAAATGGCCTATAATGATGAAATTTTAACATTTAATCTTTTGACTCTAAATGACTGTTGGATGTGAATTATGACTTTTTCAACTAAAATAAGTCTGTTTAAAGTCATTTCTGTGCCTGAAACGGGTCAAAATTGAAGCTTTTGAGTAAGCAAAACTCTGTAAAAATGGCAATTTTGGTCACTGTGAGGGTTTAAAAAGTGGTTATTAAACATGAGGCACGATCCAATTGACATTTTGAATCATTTTTGGTACAGTCCAAAAAATCAATTTTCGGATGAAAAACGATGACTCCGGACATGTCGAACGTTCCCAAAATGGTCTATAATGATGACATTTTAACATTTAATCTTTTGACTCTAAATGACTGTTGGATGTGAATTATGACTTTTTCAACTAAAATAAGTGTTTTTAAAGTCATTTCTGTGACTGAAACGGGTCAAAATTGAACCTTTTGAGTTAGCAAAACTCTGTAAAATGGCCATTTTGGTCACTTTGAGGGTTTAAAAAGTGGTTATTCAACATGAGGCACGATCCAATTGACATTTTGAATCATTTTTGGTACAGTCCAAAAAATCAATTTTCGGATGAAAAACGATGACTCCGGACATGTCGAACGTTCCCAAAATGGTCTATAATATTGAAATTTTAACATTTAATCTTTTGACTCTAAATGACTGTTGGATGTGAATTATGACTTTTTCAACTAAAATAAGTGTGTTTAAAGTCATTTCTGTGCCTGAAACGGGCCAAAATTGAAGCTTTTGAGTAAGCAAAACTCTGTAAAAATGGCAATTTTGGTCACTGTGAGGGTTTAAAAAGTGGTTATTCAACATGAGGCACGATCCAATTGACATTTTGAATCATTTTTGGTACTGTCCAAAAAATCAATTTTCGGATGAAAAACGATGACTCCGGACATGTCGAACGTTCCCAAAATGGCCTATAATGATGAAATTTTAACATTTAATCTTTTGACTCTAAATGACTGTTGGATGTGAATTATGACTTTTTCAACTAAAATAAGTCTGTTTAAAGTCATTTCTGTGCCTGAAACGGGTCAAAATTGAAGCTTTTGAGTAAGCAAAACTCTGTAAAAATGGCAATTTTGGTCACTGTGAGGGTTTAAAAAGTGGGTATTAAACATGAGGCACGATCCAATTGACATTTTGAATCATTTTTGGTACAGTCCAAAAAATCAATTTTCGGATGAAAAACGATGACTCCGGACATGTCGAACGTTCTCAAAATGGTCTATAATGATGAAATTTTAACATTTAATCTTTTGACTCTAAATGACTGTTGGATGTGAATTATGACTTTTTCAACTAAAATAAGTGTTTTTAAAGTCATTTCTGTGACTGAAACGGGTCAAAATTGAACCTTTTGAGTTAGCAAAACTCTGTAAAATGGCCATTTTGGTCACTTTGAGGGTTTAAAAAGTGGTTATTCAACATGAGGCACGATCCAATTGACATTTTGAATCATTTTTGGTACAGTCCAAAAAAACAATTTTCGGATGAAAAACGATGACTCCGGACACGTCGAACGTTCCCAAAATGGTCTATAATATTGAAATTTTAACATTTAATCTTTTGACTCTAAATGACTGTTGGATGTGAATTATGACTTTTTCAACTAAAATACGTGTGTTTAAAGTCATTTCTGTGACTGAAATGGGTCAAAATTGAAGCTTTTAAATAAGCAAAACTCTGTATAAAATGGCCATTTTGGTCACTGTGAGGGTTTAAAAAGTGGTTATTCAACATGAGGCACGATCCAATTGACATTTTGAATCATTTTTGGTACAGTCCAAAAAATCAATTTTCGGATGAAAAACGATGACTCCGGACATGTCGAACGTTCCCAAAATGGTCTATAATGATGAAATTTTAACATTTAATCTTTTGACTCTAAATGACTGTTGGATGTGAATTATGACAATTTCAACTAAAATAAGTGTGTTTAAAGTCATTTCTGTGACTGAAACGGGTCAAAATTGAAGCTTTTAAATAAGCAAAACTCTGTAAAAATGGCCATTTTGGTCACTGTGAGGGTTTAAAAAGTGGTTATTCAACATGAGGCGTGATCCAATTGACATTTTGAATCATTTTTGGTACAGTCCAAAAAATCAATTTTCGGATGAAAAACGATGACTCCGGACATGTCGAACGTTCCCAAAATGGTCTATAATATTGAAATTTTAACATTTAATCTTTTGACTCTAAATGACTGTTGGATGTGAATTATGACTTTTTCAACTAAAATAAGTGTGTTTAAAGTCATTTCTGTGACTGAAATGGGTCAAAATTGAAGCTTTTAAATAAGCAAAACTCTGTATAAAATGGCCATTTTGGTCACTGTGAGGGTTTAAAAAGTGGTTATTCAACATGAGGCACGATCCAATAGACATTTTGAATCATTTTTGGTACTGTCCAAAAAATCAATTTTCGGATGAAAAACGATGACTCCGGACATGTCGAACGTTCCCAAAATGGCCTATAATGATGAAATTTTAACATTTAATCTTTTGACTCTAAATGACTGTTGGATGTGAATTATGACTTTTTCAACTAAAATAAGTGTTTTTAAAGTCATTTCTGTGACTGAAACGGGTCAAAATTGAACCTTTTGAGTTAGCAAAACTCTGTAAAATGGCCATTTTGGTCACTTTGAGGGTTTAAAAAGTGGTTATTCAACATGAGGCACGATCCAATTGACATTTTGAATCATTTTTGGTACAGTCCAAAAAAACAATTTTCGGATGAAAAACGATGACTCCGGACACGTCGAACGTTCCCAAAATGGTCTATAATATTGAAATTTTAACATTTAATCTTTTGACTCTAAATGACTGTTGGATGTGAATTATGACTTTTTCAACTAAAATACGTGTGTTTAAAGTCATTTCTGTGACTGAAATGGGTCAAAATTGAAGCTTTTAAATAAGCAAAACTCTGTATAAAATGGCCATTTTGGTCACTGTGAGGGTTTAAAAAGTGGTTATTCAACATGAGGCACGATCCAATTGACATTTTGAATCATTTTTGGTACAGTCCAAAAAATCAATTTTCGGATGAAAAACGATGACTCCGGACATGTCGAACGTTCCCAAAATGGTCTATAATGATGAAATTTTAACATTTAATCTTTTGACTCTAAATGACTGTTGGATGTGAATTATGACAATTTCAACTAAAATAAGTGTGTTTAAAGTCATTTCTGTGACTGAAACGGGTCAAAATTGAAGCTTTTAAATAAGCAAAACTCTGTAAAAATGGCCATTTTGGTCACTGTGAGGGTTTAAAAAGTGGTTATTCAACATGAGGCGTGATCCAATTGACATTTTGAATCATTTTTGGTACAGTCCAAAAAATCAATTTTCGGATGAAAAACGATGACTCCGGACATGTCGAACGTTCCCAAAATGGTCTATAATATTGAAATTTTAACATTTAATCTTTTGACTCTAAATGACTGTTGGATGTGAATTATGACTTTTTCAACTAAAATAAGTGTGTTTAAAGTCATTTCTGTGACTGAAATGGGTCAAAATTGAAGCTTTTAAATAAGCAAAACTCTGTATAAAATGGCCATTTTGGTCACTGTGAGGGTTTAAAAAGTGGTTATTCAACATGAGGCACGATCCAATAGACATTTTGAATCATTTTTGGTACTGTCCAAAAAATCAATTTTCGGATGAAAAACGATGACTCCGGACATGTCGAACGTTCCCAAAATGGCCTATAATGATGAAATTTTAACATTTAATCTTTTGACTCTAAATGACTGTTGGATGTGAATTATGACTTTTTCAACTAAAATAAGTCTGTTTAAAGTCATTTCTGTGCCTGAAACGGGTCAAAATTGAAGCTTTTGAGTAAGCAAAACTCTGTAAAAATGGCAATTTTGGTCACTGTGAGGGTTTAAAAAGTGGTTATTCAACATGAGGCACGATCCAATTGACATTTTGAATCATTTTTGGTACAGTCCAAAAAATCAATTTTCGGATGAAAAACGATGACTCCGGACATGTCGAACGTTCCCAAAATGGTCTATAATGATGAAATTTTAACATTTAATCTTTTGACTCTAAATGACTGTTGGATGTGAATTATGACTATTTCAACTAAAATAAGTGTGTTTAAAGTCATTTCTGTGCCTGAAACGGGCCAAAATTGAAGCTTTTGAGTAAGCAAAACTCTGTAAAAATGGCAATTTTGGTCACTGTGAGGGTTTAAAAAGTGGTTATTCAACATGAGGCACGATCCAATTGACATTTTGAATCATTTTTGGTACTGTCCAAAAAATCAATTTTCGGATGAAAAACGATGACTCCGGACATGTCGAACGTTCCCAAAATGGCCTATAATGATGAAATTTTAACATTTAATCTTTTGACTCTAAATGACTGTTGGATGTGAATTATGACTTTTTCAACTAAAATAAGTCTGTTTAAAGTCATTTCTGTGCCTGAAACGGGTCAAAATTGAAGCTTTTGAGTAAGCAAAACTCTGTAAAAATGGCAATTTTGGTCACTGTGAGGGTTTAAAAAGTGGTTATTAAACATGAGGCACGATCCAATTGACATTTTGAATCATTTTTGGTACAGTCCAAAAAATCAATTTTCGGATGAAAAACGATGACTCCGGACATGTCGAACGTTCCCAAAATGGTCTATAATGATGACATTTTAACATTTAATCTTTTGACTCTAAATGACTGTTGGATGTGAATTATGACTTTTTCAACTAAAATAAGTGTTTTTAAAGTCATTTCTGTGACTGAAACGGGTCAAAATTGAACCTTTTGAGTTAGCAAAACTCTGTAAAATGGCCATTTTGGTCACTTTGAGGGTTTAAAAAGTGGTTATTCAACATGAGGCACGATCCAATTGACATTTTGAATCATTTTTGGTACAGTCCAAAAAATCAATTTTCGGATGAAAAACGATGACTCCGGACATGTCGAACGTTCCCAAAATGGTCTATAATATTGAAATTTTAACATTTAATCTTTTGACTCTAAATGACTGTTGGATGTGAAATATGACTTTTTCAACTAAAATAAGTGTGTTTAAAGTCATTTCTGTGCCTGAAACGGGCCAAAATTGAAGCTTTTGAGTAAGCAAAACTCTGTAAAAATGGCAATTTTGGTCACTGTGAGGGTTTAAAAAGTGGTTATTCAACATGAGGCACGATCCAATTGACATTTTGAATCATTTTTGGTACTGTCCAAAAAATCAATTTTCGGATGAAAAACGATGACTCCGGACATGTCGAACGTTCCCAAAATGGCCTATAATGATGAAATTTTAACATTTAATCTTTTGACTCTAAATGACTGTTGGATGTGAATTATGACTTTTTCAACTAAAATAAGTCTGTTTAAAGTCATTTCTGTGCCTGAAACGGGTCAAAATTGAAGCTTTTGAGTAAGCAAAACTCTGTAAAAATGGCAATTTTGGTCACTGTGAGGGTTTAAAAAGTGGTTATTAAACATGAGGCACGATCCAATTGACATTTTGAATCATTTTTGGTACAGTCCAAAAAATCAATTTTCGGATGAAAAACGATGACTCCGGACATGTCGAACGTTCCCAAAATGGTCTATAATGATGAAATTTTAACATTTAATCTTTTGACTCTAAATGACTGTTGGATGTGAATTATGACTTTTTCAACTAAAATAAGTGTTTTTAAAGTCATTTCTGTGACTGAAACGGGTCAAAATTGAACCTTTTGAGTTAGCAAAACTCTGTAAAATGGCCATTTTGGTCACTTTGAGGGTTTAAAAAGTGGTTATTCAACATGAGGCACGATCCAATTGACATTTTGAATCATTTTTGGTACAGTCCAAAAAATCAATTTTCGGATGAAAAACGATGACTCCGGACACGTCGAACGTTCCCAAAATGGTCTATAATATTGAAATTTTAACATTTAATCTTTTGACTCTAAATGACTGTTGGATGTGAATTATGACTTTTTCAACTAAAATACGTGTGTTTAAAGTCATTTCTGTGACTGAAATGGGTCAAAATTGAAGCTTTTGAGTAAGCAAAACTCTGTAAAAATGGCAATTTTGGTCACTGTGAGGGTTTAAAAAGTGGTTATTCAACATGAGTCACGATCCAATTGACATTTTGAATCATTTTTGGTACAGTCCAAAAAATCAATTTTCGGATGAAAAACGATGACTCCGGACATGTCGAACGTTCCCAAAATGGTCTATATTGATGAAATTTTAACATTTAATCTTTTGACTCTAAATGACTGTTGGATGTGAATTATGACTTTTTCAACTAAAATAAGTGTGTTTAAAGTCATTTCTGTGCCTGAAACGGGTCAAAATTGAAGCTTTTGAGTAAGCAAAACTCTGTAAAAATGGCAATTTTGGTCACTGTGAGGGTTTAAAAAGTGGTTATTCAACATGAGGCACGATCCAATTGACATTTTGAATCATTTTTGGTACAGTCCAAAAAATCAATTTTCGGATGAAAAACGATGACTCCGGACACGTCGAACGTTCCCAAAATGGTCTATAATATTGAAATTTTAACATTTAATCTTTTGACTCTAAATGACTGTTGAATGTGAATTATGACTTTTTCAACTAAAATACGTGTGTTTAAAGTCATTTCTGTGACTGAAATGGGTCAAAATTGAAGCTTTTAAATAAGCAAAACTCTGTATAAAATGGCCATTTTGGTCACTGTGAGGGTTTAAAAAGTGGTTATTCAACATGAGGCACGATCCAATAGACATTTTGAATCATTTTTGGTACAGTCCAAAAAATCAATTTTCGGATGAAAAACGATGACTCCGGACATGTCGAACGTTCCCAAAATGGCCTATAATGATGAAATTTTAACATTTAATCTTTTGACTCTAAATGACTGTTGGATGTGAATTATGACTTTTTCAACTAAAATAAGTCTGTTTAAAGTCATTTCTGTGCCTGAAACGGGTCAAAATTGAAGCTTTTGAGTAAGCAAAACTCTGTAAAAATGGCAATTTTGGTCACTGTGAGGGTTTAAAAAGTGGTTATTCAACATGAGGCACGATCCAATTGACATTTTGAATCATTTTTGGTACAGTCCAAAAAATCAATTTTCGGATGAAAAACGATGACTCCGGACATGTCGAACGTTCCCAAAATGGTCTATAATGATGAAATTTTAACATTTAATCTTTTGACTCTAAATGACTGTTGGATGTGAATTATGACTATTTCAACTAAAATAAGTGTGTTTAAAGTCATTTCTGTGCCTGAAACGGGCCAAAATTGAAGCTTTTGAGTAAGCAAAACTCTGTAAAAATGGCAATTTTGGTCACTGTGAGGGTTTAAAAAGTGGTTATTCAACATGAGGCACGATCCAATTGACATTTTGAATCATTTTTGGTACAGTCCAAAAAATCAATTTTCGGATGAAAAACGATGACTCCGTACATGTCGAACGTTCCCAAAATGGTCTATAATATTGAAATTTTAACATTTAATCTTTTGACTCTAAATGACTGTTGGATGTGAATTATGACTTTTTCAACTAAAATAAGTGTGTTTAAAGTCATTTCTGTGACTGAAATGGGTCAAAATTGAAGCTTTTAAATAAGCAAAACTCTGTATAAAATGGCCATTTTGGTCACTGTGAGGGTTTAAAAAGTGGTTATTCAACATGAGGCACGATCCAGTTGACATTTTGAATCATTTTTGGTACAGTCCAAAAAATCAATTTTCGGATGAAAAACGATGACTCCGGACATGTCGAACGTTCCCAAAATGGTCTATAATGATGAAATTTTAACATTTAATCTTTTGACTCTAAATGACTGTTGGATGTGAATTATGACTTTTTCAACTAAAATAAGTCTGTTTAAAGTCATTTCTGTGCCTGAAACGGGTCAAAATTGAAGCTTTTGAGTAAGCAAAACTCTGTAAAAATGGCAATTTTGGTCACTGTGAGGGTTTAAAAAGTGGTTATTCAACATGAGGCACGATCCAATTGACATTTTGAATCATTTTTGGTACAGTCCAAAAAATCAATTTTCGGATGAAAAACGATGACTCCGGACATGTCGAATGTTCCCAAAATGGTCTATAATGATGAAATTTTAACATTTAATCTTTTGACTCTAAATGACTGTTGGATGTGAATTATGACTTTTTCAACTAAAATAAGTGTGTTTAAAGTCATTTCTGTGACTGAAACGGGTCAAAATTGAAGCTTTTGAGTTAGCAAAACTCTGTAAAATGGCCATTTTGGTCACTTTGAGGGTTTAAAAAGTGGTTATTCAACATGAGGCACGATCCAATTGACATTTTGAATCATTTTTGGTACAGTCCAAAAAATCAATTTTCGGATGAAAAACGATGACTCCGGACATGTCGAACGTTCCCAAAATGGTCTATAATGATGAAATTTTAACATTTAATCTTTTGACTCTAAATGACTGTTGGATGTGAATTATGACAATTTCAACTAAAATAACTGTGTTTAAAGTCATTTCTGTGACTGAAACGGGTCAAAATTGAAGCTTTTAAATAAGCAAAACTCTGTAAAAATGGCCATTTTGGTCACTGTGAGGGTTTAAAAAGTGGTTATTCAACATGAGGCACGATCCAATTGACATTTTGAATCATTTTTGGTACAGTCCAAAAAAATCAATTTTCGGATGAAAAACGATGACTCCGGACATGTCGAACGTTCCCAAAATGGTCTATAATATTGAAATTTTAACATTTAATCTTTTGACTCTAAATGACTGTTGGATGTGAATTATGACTTTTTCAACTAAAATAAGTGTGTTTAAAGTCATTTCTGTGACTGAAATGGGTCAAAATTGAAGCTTTTAAATAAGCAAAACTCTGTATAAAATGGCCATTTTGGTCACTGTGAGGGTTTAAAAAGTGGTTATTCAACATGAGGCACGATCCAATTGACATTTTGAATCATTTTTGGTACTGTCCAAAAAATCAATTTTCGGATGAAAAACGATGACTCCGGACATGTCGAACGTTCCCAAAATGGCCTATAATGATGAAATTTTAACATTTAATCTTTTGACTCTAAATGACTGTTGGATGTGAATTATGACTTTTTCAACTAAAATAAGTCTGTTTAAAGTCATTTCTGTGCCTGAAACGGGTCAAAATTGAAGCTTTTGAGTAAGCAAAACTCTGTAAAAATGGCAATTTTGGTCACTGTGAGGGTTTAAAAAGTGGTTATTAAACATGAGGCACGATCCAATTGACATTTTGAATCATTTTTGGTACAGTCCAAAAAATCAATTTTCGGATGAAAAACGATGACTCCGGACATGTCGAACGTTCCCAAAATGGTCTATAATGATGACATTTTAACATTTAATCTTTTGACTCTAAATGACTGTTGGATGTGAATTATGACTTTTTCAACTAAAATAAGTGTTTTTAAAGTCATTTCTGTGACTGAAACGGGTCAAAATTGAACCTTTTGAGTTAGCAAAACTCTGTAAAATGGCCATTTTGGTCACTTTGAGGGTTTAAAAAGTGGTTATTCAACATGAGGCACGATCCAATTGACATTTTGAATCATTTTTGGTACAGTCCAAAAAATCAATTTTCGGATGAAAAACGATGACTCCGGACATGTCGAACGTTCCCAAAATGGTCTATAATATTGAAATTTTAACATTTAATCTTTTGACTCTAAATGACTGTTGGATGTGAATTATGACTTTTTCAACTAAAATAAGTGTGTTTAAAGTCATTTCTGTGCCTGAAACGGGCCAAAATTGAAGCTTTTGAGTAAGCAAAACTCTGTAAAAATGGCAATTTTGGTCACTGTGAGGGTTTAAAAAGTGGTTATTCAACATGAGGCACGATCCAATTGACATTTTGAATCATTTTTGGTACTGTCCAAAAAATCAATTTTCGGATGAAAAACGATGACTCCGGACATGTCGAACGTTCCCAAAATGGCCTATAATGATGAAATTTTAACATTTAATCTTTTGACTCTAAATGACTGTTGGATGTGAATTATGACTTTTTCAACTAAAATAAGTCTGTTTAAAGTCATTTCTGTGCCTGAAACGGGTCAAAATTGAAGCTTTTGAGTAAGCAAAACTCTGTAAAAATGGCAATTTTGGTCACTGTGAGGGTTTAAAAAGTGGTTATTAAACATGAGGCACGATCCAATTGACATTTTGAATCATTTTTGGTACAGTCCAAAAAATCAATTTTCGGATGAAAAACGATGACTCCGGACATGTCGAACGTTCTCAAAATGGTCTATAATGATGAAATTTTAACATTTAATCTTTTGACTCTAAATGACTGTTGGATGTGAATTATGACTTTTTCAACTAAAATAAGTGTTTTTAAAGTCATTTCTGTGACTGAAACGGGTCAAAATTGAACCTTTTGAGTTAGCAAAACTCTGTAAAATGGCCATTTTGGTCACTTTGAGGGTTTAAAAAGTGGTTATTCAACATGAGGCACGATCCAATTGACATTTTGAATCATTTTTGGTACAGTCCAAAAAAACAATTTTCGGATGAAAAACGATGACTCCGGACACGTCGAACGTTCCCAAAATGGTCTATAATATTGAAATTTTAACATTTAATCTTTTGACTCTAAATGACTGTTGGATGTGAATTATGACTTTTTCAACTAAAATACGTGTGTTTAAAGTCATTTCTGTGACTGAAATGGGTCAAAATTGAAGCTTTTAAATAAGCAAAACTCTGTATAAAATGGCCATTTTGGTCACTGTGAGGGTTTAAAAAGTGGTTATTCAACATGAGGCACGATCCAATTGACATTTTGAATCATTTTTGGTACAGTCCAAAAAATCAATTTTCGGATGAAAAACGATGACTCCGGACATGTCGAACGTTCCCAAAATGGTCTATAATGATGAAATTTTAACATTTAATCTTTTGACTCTAAATGACTGTTGGATGTGAATTATGACAATTTCAACTAAAATAAGTGTGTTTAAAGTCATTTCTGTGACTGAAACGGGTCAAAATTGAAGCTTTTAAATAAGCAAAACTCTGTAAAAATGGCCATTTTGGTCACTGTGAGGGTTTAAAAAGTGGTTATTCAACATGAGGCGTGATCCAATTGACATTTTGAATCATTTTTGGTACAGTCCAAAAAATCAATTTTCGGATGAAAAACGATGACTCCGGACATGTCGAACGTTCCCAAAATGGTCTATAATATTGAAATTTTAACATTTAATCTTTTGACTCTAAATGACTGTTGGATGTGAATTATGACTTTTTCAACTAAAATAAGTGTGTTTAAAGTCATTTCTGTGACTGAAATGGGTCAAAATTGAAGCTTTTAAATAAGCAAAACTCTGTATAAAATGGCCATTTTGGTCACTGTGAGGGTTTAAAAAGTGGTTATTCAACATGAGGCACGATCCAATAGACATTTTGAATCATTTTTGGTACTGTCCAAAAAATCAATTTTCGGATGAAAAACGATGACTCCGGACATGTCGAACGTTCCCAAAATGGCCTATAATGATGAAATTTTAACATTTAATCTTTTGACTCTAAATGACTGTTGGATGTGAATTATGACTTTTTCAACTAAAATAAGTGTTTTTAAAGTCATTTCTGTGACTGAAACGGGTCAAAATTGAACCTTTTGAGTTAGCAAAACTCTGTAAAATGGCCATTTTGGTCACTTTGAGGGTTTAAAAAGTGGTTATTCAACATGAGGCACGATCCAATTGACATTTTGAATCATTTTTGGTACAGTCCAAAAAAACAATTTTCGGATGAAAAACGATGACTCCGGACACGTCGAACGTTCCCAAAATGGTCTATAATATTGAAATTTTAACATTTAATCTTTTGACTCTAAATGACTGTTGGATGTGAATTATGACTTTTTCAACTAAAATACGTGTGTTTAAAGTCATTTCTGTGACTGAAATGGGTCAAAATTGAAGCTTTTAAATAAGCAAAACTCTGTATAAAATGGCCATTTTGGTCACTGTGAGGGTTTAAAAAGTGGTTATTCAACATGAGGCACGATCCAATTGACATTTTGAATCATTTTTGGTACAGTCCAAAAAATCAATTTTCGGATGAAAAACGATGACTCCGGACATGTCGAACGTTCCCAAAATGGTCTATAATGATGAAATTTTAACATTTAATCTTTTGACTCTAAATGACTGTTGGATGTGAATTATGACAATTTCAACTAAAATAAGTGTGTTTAAAGTCATTTCTGTGACTGAAACGGGTCAAAATTGAAGCTTTTAAATAAGCAAAACTCTGTAAAAATGGCCATTTTGGTCACTGTGAGGGTTTAAAAAGTGGTTATTCAACATGAGGCGTGATCCAATTGACATTTTGAATCATTTTTGGTACAGTCCAAAAAATCAATTTTCGGATGAAAAACGATGACTCCGGACATGTCGAACGTTCCCAAAATGGTCTATAATATTGAAATTTTAACATTTAATCTTTTGACTCTAAATGACTGTTGGATGTGAATTATGACTTTTTCAACTAAAATAAGTGTGTTTAAAGTCATTTCTGTGACTGAAATGGGTCAAAATTGAAGCTTTTAAATAAGCAAAACTCTGTATAAAATGGCCATTTTGGTCACTGTGAGGGTTTAAAAAGTGGTTATTCAACATGAGGCACGATCCAATAGACATTTTGAATCATTTTTGGTACTGTCCAAAAAATCAATTTTCGGATGAAAAACGATGACTCCGGACATGTCGAACGTTCCCAAAATGGCCTATAATGATGAAATTTTAACATTTAATCTTTTGACTCTAAATGACTGTTGGATGTGAATTATGACTTTTTCAACTAAAATAAGTCTGTTTAAAGTCATTTCTGTGCCTGAAACGGGTCAAAATTGAAGCTTTTGAGTAAGCAAAACTCTGTAAAAATGGCAATTTTGGTCACTGTGAGGGTTTAAAAAGTGGTTATTCAACATGAGGCACGATCCAATTGACATTTTGAATCATTTTTGGTACAGTCCAAAAAATCAATTTTCGGATGAAAAACGATGACTCCGGACATGTCGAACGTTCCCAAAATGGTCTATAATGATGAAATTTTAACATTTAATCTTTTGACTCTAAATGACTGTTGGATGTG
Source organism: Lissotriton vulgaris (assembly GCF_964263255.1). NCBI lineage: Eukaryota > Metazoa > Chordata > Amphibia > Caudata > Salamandridae > Lissotriton > Lissotriton vulgaris. Next base: position 39,852 of record NW_028246193.1, on the reverse strand, counting down.
AATTATGACTATTTCAACTAAAATAAGTGTGTTTAAAGTCATTTCTGTGCCTGAAACGGGCCAAAATTGAAGCTTTTGAGTAAGCAAAACTCTGTAAAAATGGCAATTTTGGTCACTGTGAGGGTTTAAAAAGTGGTTATTCAACATGAGGCACGATCCAATTGACATTTTGAATCATTTTTGGTACTGTCCAAAAAATCAATTTTCGGATGAAAAACGATGACTCCGGACATGTCGAACGTTCCCAAAATGGCCTATAATGATGAAATTTTAACATTTAATCTTTTGACTCTAAATGACTGTTGGATGTGAATTATGACTTTTTCAACTAAAATAAGTCTGTTTAAAGTCATTTCTGTGCCTGAAACGGGTCAAAATTGAAGCTTTTGAGTAAGCAAAACTCTGTAAAAATGGCAATTTTGGTCACTGTGAGGGTTTAAAAAGTGGTTATTAAACATGAGGCACGATCCAATTGACATTTTGAATCATTTTTGGTACAGTCCAAAAAATCAATTTTCGGATGAAAAACGATGACTCCGGACATGTCGAACGTTCTCAAAATGGTCTATAATGATGAAATTTTAACATTTAATCTTTTGACTCTAAATGACTGTTGGATGTGAATTATGACTTTTTCAACTAAAATAAGTGTTTTTAAAGTCATTTCTGTGCCTGAAACGGGTCAAAATTGAAGCTTTTGAGTAAGCAAAACTCTGTAAAAATGGCAATTTTGGTCACTGTGAGGGTTTAAAAAGTGGTTATTAAACATGAGGCACGATCCAATTGACATTTTGAATCATTTTTGGTACAGTCCAAAAAATCAATTTTCGGATGAAAAACGATGACTCCGGACATGTCGAACGTTCCCAAAATGGTCTATAATGATGAAATTTTAACATTTAATCTTTTGACTCTAAATGACTGTTGGATGTGAATTATGACTTTTTCAACTAAAATAAGTGTTTTTAAAGTCATTTCTGTGACTGAAACGGGTCAAAATTGAACCTTTTGAGTTAGCAAAACTCTGTAAAATGGCCATTTTGGTCACTTTGAGGGTTTAAAAAGTGGTTATTCAACATGAGGCACGATCCAATTGACATTTTGAATCATTTTTGGTACAGTCCAAAAAATCAATTTTCGGATGAAAAACGATGACTCCGGACACGTCGAACGTTCCCAAAATGGTCTATAATATTGAAATTTTAACATTTAATCTTTTGACTCTAAATGACTGTTGGATGTGAATTATGACTTTTTCAACTAAAATACGTGTGTTTAAAGTCATTTCTGTGACTGAAATGGGTCAAAATTGAAGCTTTTGAGTAAGCAAAACTCTGTAAAAATGGCAATTTTGGTCACTGTGAGGGTTTAAAAAGTGGTTATTCAACATGAGTCACGATCCAATTGACATTTTGAATCATTTTTGGTACAGTCCAAAAAATCAATTTTCGGATGAAAAACGATGACTCCGGACATGTCGAACGTTCCCAAAATGGTCTATATTGATGAAATTTTAACATTTAATCTTTTGACTCTAAATGACTGTTGGATGTGAATTATGACTTTTTCAACTAAAATAAGTGTGTTTAAAGTCATTTCTGTGCCTGAAACGGGTCAAAATTGAAGCTTTTGAGTAAGCAAAACTCTGTAAAAATGGCAATTTTGGTCACTGTGAGGGTTTAAAAAGTGGTTATTCAACATGAGGCACGATCCAATTGACATTTTGAATCATTTTTGGTACAGTCCAAAAAATCAATTTTCGGATGAAAAACGATGACTCCGGACACGTCGAACGTTCCCAAAATGGTCTATAATATTGAAATTTTAACATTTAATCTTTTGACTCTAAATGACTGTTGGATGTGAATTATGACTTTTTCAACTAAAATACGTGTGTTTAAAGTCATTTCTGTGACTGAAATGGGTCAAAATTGAAGCTTTTAAATAAGCAAAACTCTGTATAAAATGGCCATTTTGGTCACTGTGAGGGTTTAAAAAGTGGTTATTCAACATGAGGCACGATCCAATAGACATTTTGAATCATTTTTGGTACAGTCCAAAAAATCAATTTTCGGATGAAAAACGATGACTCCGGACATGTCGAACGTTCCCAAAATGGCCTATAATGATGAAATTTTAACATTTAATCTTTTGACTCTAAATGACTGTTGGATGTGAATTATGACTTTTTCAACTAAAATAAGTCTGTTTAAAGTCATTTCTGTGCCTGAAACGGGTCAAAATTGAAGCTTTTGAGTAAGCAAAACTCTGTAAAAATGGCAATTTTGGTCACTGTGAGGGTTTAAAAAGTGGTTATTCAACATGAGGCACGATCCAATTGACATTTTGAATCATTTTTGGTACAGTCCAAAAAATCAATTTTCGGATGAAAAACGATGACTCCGGACATGTCGAACGTTCCCAAAATGGTCTATAATGATGAAATTTTAACATTTAATCTTTTGACTCTAAATGACTGTTGGATGTGAATTATGACTATTTCAACTAAAATAAGTGTGTTTAAAGTCATTTCTGTGCCTGAAACGGGCCAAAATTGAAGCTTTTGAGTAAGCAAAACTCTGTAAAAATGGCAATTTTGGTCACTGTGAGGGTTTAAAAAGTGGTTATTCAACATGAGGCACGATCCAATTGACATTTTGAATCATTTTTGGTACAGTCCAAAAAATCAATTTTCGGATGAAAAACGATGACTCCGTACATGTCGAACGTTCCCAAAATGGTCTATAATATTGAAATTTTAACATTTAATCTTTTGACTCTAAATGACTGTTGGATGTGAATTATGACTTTTTCAACTAAAATAAGTGTGTTTAAAGTCATTTCTGTGACTGAAATGGGTCAAAATTGAAGCTTTTAAATAAGCAAAACTCTGTATAAAATGGCCATTTTGGTCACTGTGAGGGTTTAAAAAGTGGTTATTCAACATGAGGCACGATCCAGTTGACATTTTGAATCATTTTTGGTACAGTCCAAAAAATCAATTTTCGGATGAAAAACGATGACTCCGGACATGTCGAACGTTCCCAAAATGGTCTATAATGATGAAATTTTAACATTTAATCTTTTGACTCTAAATGACTGTTGGATGTGAATTATGACTTTTTCAACTAAAATAAGTCTGTTTAAAGTCATTTCTGTGCCTGAAACGGGTCAAAATTGAAGCTTTTGAGTAAGCAAAACTCTGTAAAAATGGCAATTTTGGTCACTGTGAGGGTTTAAAAAGTGGTTATTCAACATGAGGCACGATCCAATTGACATTTTGAATCATTTTTGGTACAGTCCAAAAAATCAATTTTCGGATGAAAAACGATGACTCCGGACATGTCGAATGTTCCCAAAATGGTCTATAATGATGAAATTTTAACATTTAATCTTTTGACTCTAAATGACTGTTGGATGTGAATTATGACTTTTTCAACTAAAATAAGTGTGTTTAAAGTCATTTCTGTGACTGAAACGGGTCAAAATTGAAGCTTTTGAGTTAGCAAAACTCTGTAAAATGGCCATTTTGGTCACTTTGAGGGTTTAAAAAGTGGTTATTCAACATGAGGCACGATCCAATTGACATTTTGAATCATTTTTGGTACAGTCCAAAAAATCAATTTTCGGATGAAAAACGATGACTCCGGACATGTCGAACGTTCCCAAAATGGTCTATAATGATGAAATTTTAACATTTAATCTTTTGACTCTAAATGACTGTTGGATGTGAATTATGACAATTTCAACTAAAATAAGTGTGTTTAAAGTCATTTCTGTGACTGAAACGGGTCAAAATTGAAGCTTTTAAATAAGCAAAACTCTGTAAAAATGGCCATTTTGGTCACTGTGAGGGTTTAAAAAGTGGTTATTCAACATGAGGCACGATCCAATTGACATTTTGAATCATTTTTGGTACAGTCCAAAAAAATCAATTTTCGGATGAAAAACGATGACTCCGGACATGTCGAACGTTCCCAAAATGGTCTATAATATTGAAATTTTAACATTTAATCTTTTGACTCTAAATGACTGTTGGATGTGAATTATGACTTTTTCAACTAAAATAAGTGTGTTTAAAGTCATTTCTGTGACTGAAATGGGTCAAAATTGAAGCTTTTAAATAAGCAAAACTCTGTATAAAATGGCCATTTTGGTCACTGTGAGGGTTTAAAAAGTGGTTATTCAACATGAGGCACGATCCAATTGACATTTTGAATCATTTTTGGTACTGTCCAAAAAATCAATTTTCGGATGAAAAACGATGACTCCGGACATGTCGAACGTTCCCAAAATGGCCTATAATGATGAAATTTTAACATTTAATCTTTTGACTCTAAATGACTGTTGGATGTGAATTATGACTTTTTCAACTAAAATAAGTCTGTTTAAAGTCATTTCTGTGCCTGAAACGGGTCAAAATTGAAGCTTTTGAGTAAGCAAAACTCTGTAAAAATGGCAATTTTGGTCACTGTGAGGGTTTAAAAAGTGGTTATTAAACATGAGGCACGATCCAATTGACATTTTGAATCATTTTTGGTACAGTCCAAAAAATCAATTTTCGGATGAAAAACGATGACTCCGGACATGTCGAACGTTCCCAAAATGGTCTATAATGATGACATTTTAACATTTAATCTTTTGACTCTAAATGACTGTTGGATGTGAATTATGACTTTTTCAACTAAAATAAGTGTTTTTAAAGTCATTTCTGTGACTGAAACGGGTCAAAATTGAACCTTTTGAGTTAGCAAAACTCTGTAAAATGGCCATTTTGGTCACTTTGAGGGTTTAAAAAGTGGTTATTCAACATGAGGCACGATCCAATTGACATTTTGAATCATTTTTGGTACAGTCCAAAAAATCAATTTTCGGATGAAAAACGATGACTCCGGACATGTCGAACGTTCCCAAAATGGTCTATAATGATGAAATTTTAACATTTAATCTTTTGACTCTAAATGACTGTTGGATGTGAATTATGACTTTTTCAACTAAAATAAGTGTGTTTAAAGTCATTTCTGTGCCTGAAACGGGCCAAAATTGAAGCTTTTGAGTAAGCAAAACTCTGTAAAAATGGCAATTTTGGTCACTGTGAGGGTTTAAAAAGTGGTTATTCAACATGAGGCACGATCCAATTGACATTTTGAATCATTTTTGGTACTGTCCAAAAAATCAATTTTCGGATGAAAAACGATGACTCCGGACATGTCGAACGTTCCCAAAATGGCCTATAATGATGAAATTTTAACATTTAATCTTTTGACTCTAAATGACTGTTGGATGTGAATTATGACTTTTTCAACTAAAATAAGTCTGTTTAAAGTCATTTCTGTGCCTGAAACGGGTCAAAATTGAAGCTTTTGAGTAAGCAAAACTCTGTAAAAATGGCAATTTTGGTCACTGTGAGGGTTTAAAAAGTGGTTATTAAACATGAGGCACGATCCAATTGACATTTTGAATCATTTTTGGTACAGTCCAAAAAATCAATTTTCGGATGAAAAACGATGACTCCGGACATGTCGAACGTTCTCAAAATGGTCTATAATGATGAAATTTTAACATTTAATCTTTTGACTCTAAATGACTGTTGGATGTGAATTATGACTTTTTCAACTAAAATAAGTGTTTTTAAAGTCATTTCTGTGACTGAAACGGGTCAAAATTGAACCTTTTGAGTTAGCAAAACTCTGTAAAATGGCCATTTTGGTCACTTTGAGGGTTTAAAAAGTGGTTATTCAACATGAGGCACGATCCAATTGACATTTTGAATCATTTTTGGTACAGTCCAAAAAAACAATTTTCGGATGAAAAACGATGACTCCGGACACGTCGAACGTTCCCAAAATGGTCTATAATATTGAAATTTTAACATTTAATCTTTTGACTCTAAATGACTGTTGGATGTGAATTATGACTTTTTCAACTAAAATACGTGTGTTTAAAGTCATTTCTGTGACTGAAATGGGTCAAAATTGAAGCTTTTAAATAAGCAAAACTCTGTATAAAATGGCCATTTTGGTCACTGTGAGGGTTTAAAAAGTGGTTATTCAACATGAGGCACGATCCAATTGACATTTTGAATCATTTTTGGTACAGTCCAAAAAATCAATTTTCGGATGAAAAACGATGACTCCGGACATGTCGAACGTTCCCAAAATGGTCTATAATGATGAAATTTTAACATTTAATCTTTTGACTCTAAATGACTGTTGGATGTGAATTATGACAATTTCAACTAAAATAAGTGTGTTTAAAGTCATTTCTGTGACTGAAACGGGTCAAAATTGAAGCTTTTAAATAAGCAAAACTCTGTAAAAATGGCCATTTTGGTCACTGTGAGGGTTTAAAAAGTGGTTATTCAACATGAGGCGTGATCCAATTGACATTTTGAATCATTTTTGGTACAGTCCAAAAAATCAATTTTCGGATGAAAAACGATGACTCCGGACATGTCGAACGTTCCCAAAATGGTCTATAATATTGAAATTTTAACATTTAATCTTTTGACTCTAAATGACTGTTGGATGTGAATTATGACTTTTTCAACTAAAATAAGTCTGTTTAAAGTCATTTCTGTGCCTGAAACGGGTCAAAATTGAAGCTTTTGAGTAAGCAAAACTCTGTAAAAATGGCAATTTTGGTCACTGTGAGGGTTTAAAAAGTGGTTATTAAACATGAGGCACGATCCAATTGACATTTTGAATCATTTTTGGTACAGTCCAAAAAATCAATTTTCGGATGAAAAACGATGACTCCGGACATGTCGAACGTTCCCAAAATGGTCTATATTGATGACATTTTAACATTTAATCTTTTGACTCTAAATGACTGTTGGATGTGAATTATGACTTTTTCAACTAAAATAAGTGTGTTTAAAGTCATTTCTGTGCCTGAAACGGGTCAAAATTGAAGCTTTTAAATAAGCAAAACTCTGTAAAAATGGCCATTTTGGTCACTGTGAGGGTTTAAAAAGTGGTTATTCAACATGAGGCACGATCCAATTGACATTTTGAATCATTTTTGGTACAGTCCAAAAAAATCAATTTTCGGATGAAAAACGATGACTCCGGACATGTCGAACGTTCCCAAAATGGTCTATAATATTGAAATTTTAACATTTAATCTTTTGACTCTAAATGACTGTTGGATGTGAATTATGACTTTTTCAACTAAAATAAGTGTGTTTAAAGTCATTTCTGTGACTGAAATGGGTCAAAATTGAAGCTTTTAAATAAGCAAAACTCTGTATAAAATGGCCATTTTGGTCACTGTGAGGGTTTAAAAAGTGGTTATTCAACATGAGGCACGATCCAATTGACATTTTGAATCATTTTTGGTACTGTCCAAAAAATCAATTTTCGGATGAAAAACGATGACTCCGGACATGTCGAACGTTCCCAAAATGGCCTATAATGATGAAATTTTAACATTTAATCTTTTGACTCTAAATGACTGTTGGATGTGAATTATGACTTTTTCAACTAAAATAAGTCTGTTTAAAGTCATTTCTGTGCCTGAAACGGGTCAAAATTGAAGCTTTTGAGTAAGCAAAACTCTGTAAAAATGGCAATTTTGGTCACTGTGAGGGTTTAAAAAGTGGTTATTAAACATGAGGCACGATCCAATTGACATTTTGAATCATTTTTGGTACAGTCCAAAAAATCAATTTTCGGATGAAAAACGATGACTCCGGACATGTCGAACGTTCCCAAAATGGTCTATAATGATGACATTTTAACATTTAATCTTTTGACTCTAAATGACTGTTGGATGTGAATTATGACTTTTTCAACTAAAATAAGTGTTTTTAAAGTCATTTCTGTGACTGAAACGGGTCAAAATTGAACCTTTTGAGTTAGCAAAACTCTGTAAAATGGCCATTTTGGTCACTTTGAGGGTTTAAAAAGTGGTTATTCAACATGAGGCACGATCCAATTGACATTTTGAATCATTTTTGGTACAGTCCAAAAAATCAATTTTCGGATGAAAAACGATGACTCCGGACATGTCGAACGTTCCCAAAATGGTCTATAATGATGAAATTTTAACATTTAATCTTTTGACTCTAAATGACTGTTGGATGTGAATTATGACTTTTTCAACTAAAATAAGTGTGTTTAAAGTCATTTCTGTGCCTGAAACGGGCCAAAATTGAAGCTTTTGAGTAAGCAAAACTCTGTAAAAATGGCAATTTTGGTCACTGTGAGGGTTTAAAAAGTGGTTATTCAACATGAGGCACGATCCAATTGACATTTTGAATCATTTTTGGTACTGTCCAAAAAATCAATTTTCGGATGAAAAACGATGACTCCGGACATGTCGAACGTTCCCAAAATGGCCTATAATGATGAAATTTTAACATTTAATCTTTTGACTCTAAATGACTGTTGGATGTGAATTATGACTTTTTCAACTAAAATAAGTCTGTTTAAAGTCATTTCTGTGCCTGAAACGGGTCAAAATTGAAGCTTTTGAGTAAGCAAAACTCTGTAAAAATGGCAATTTTGGTCACTGTGAGGGTTTAAAAAGTGGTTATTAAACATGAGGCACGATCCAATTGACATTTTGAATCATTTTTGGTACAGTCCAAAAAATCAATTTTCGGATGAAAAACGATGACTCCGGACATGTCGAACGTTCTCAAAATGGTCTATAATGATGAAATTTTAACATTTAATCTTTTGACTCTAAATGACTGTTGGATGTGAATTATGACTTTTTCAACTAAAATAAGTGTTTTTAAAGTCATTTCTGTGACTGAAACGGGTCAAAATTGAACCTTTTGAGTTAGCAAAACTCTGTAAAATGGCCATTTTGGTCACTTTGAGGGTTTAAAAAGTGGTTATTCAACATGAGGCACGATCCAATTGACATTTTGAATCATTTTTGGTACAGTCCAAAAAAACAATTTTCGGATGAAAAACGATGACTCCGGACACGTCGAACGTTCCCAAAATGGTCTATAATATTGAAATTTTAACATTTAATCTTTTGACTCTAAATGACTGTTGGATGTGAATTATGACTTTTTCAACTAAAATACGTGTGTTTAAAGTCATTTCTGTGACTGAAATGGGTCAAAATTGAAGCTTTTAAATAAGCAAAACTCTGTATAAAATGGCCATTTTGGTCACTGTGAGGGTTTAAAAAGTGGTTATTCAACATGAGGCACGATCCAATTGACATTTTGAATCATTTTTGGTACAGTCCAAAAAATCAATTTTCGGATGAAAAACGATGACTCCGGACATGTCGAACGTTCCCAAAATGGTCTATAATGATGAAATTTTAACATTTAATCTTTTGACTCTAAATGACTGTTGGATGTGAATTATGACAATTTCAACTAAAATAAGTGTGTTTAAAGTCATTTCTGTGACTGAAACGGGTCAAAATTGAAGCTTTTAAATAAGCAAAACTCTGTAAAAATGGCCATTTTGGTCACTGTGAGGGTTTAAAAAGTGGTTATTCAACATGAGGCGTGATCCAATTGACATTTTGAATCATTTTTGGTACAGTCCAAAAAATCAATTTTCGGATGAAAAACGATGACTCCGGACATGTCGAACGTTCCCAAAATGGTCTATAATATTGAAATTTTAACATTTAATCTTTTGACTCTAAATGACTGTTGGATGTGAATTATGACTTTTTCAACTAAAATAAGTGTGTTTAAAGTCATTTCTGTGACTGAAATGGGTCAAAATTGAAGCTTTTAAATAAGCAAAACTCTGTATAAAATGGCCATTTTGGTCACTGTGAGGGTTTAAAAAGTGGTTATTCAACATGAGGCACGATCCAATTGACATTTTGAATCATTTTTGGTACTGTCCAAAAAATCAATTTTCGGATGAAAAACGATGACTCCGGACATGTCGAACGTTCCCAAAATGGCCTATAATGATGAAATTTTAACATTTAATCTTTTGACTCTAAATGACTGTTGGATGTGAATTATGACTTTTTCAACTAAAATAAGTCTGTTTAAAGTCATTTCTGTGCCTGAAACGGGTCAAAATTGAAGCTTTTGAGTAAGCAAAACTCTGTAAAAATGGCAATTTTGGTCACTGTGAGGGTTTAAAAAGTGGTTATTAAACATGAGGCACGATCCAATTGACATTTTGAATCATTTTTGGTACAGTCCAAAAAATCAATTTTCGGATGAAAAACGATGACTCCGGACATGTCGAACGTTCCCAAAATGGTCTATAATGATGAAATTTTAACATTTAATCTTTTGACTCTAAATGACTGTTGGATGTGAATTATGACTTTTTCAACTAAAATAAGTGTTTTTAAAGTCATTTCTGTGACTGAAACGGGTCAAAATTGAACCTTTTGAGTTAACAAAACTCTGTAAAATGGCCATTTTGGTCACTTTGAGGGTTTAAAAAGTGGTTATTCAACATGAGGCACGATCCAATTGACATTTTGAATCATTTTTGGTACAGTCCAAAAAATCAATTTTCGGATGAAAAACGATGACTCCGGACACGTCGAACGTTCCCAAAATGGTCTATAATATTGAAATTTTAACATTTAATCTTTTGACTCTAAATGACTGTTGGATGTGAATTATGACTTTTTCAACTAAAATACGTGTGTTTAAAGTCATTTCTGTGACTGAAATGGGTCAAAATTGAAGCTTTTGAGTAAGCAAAACTCTGTAAAAATGGCAATTTTGGTCACTGTGAGGGTTTAAAAAGTGGTTATTCAACATGAGTCACGATCCAATTGACATTTTGAATCATTTTTGGTACAGTCCAAAAAATCAATTTTCGGATGAAAAACGATGACTCCGGACATGTCGAACGTTCCCAAAATGGTCTATATTGATGAAATTTTAACATTTAATCTTTTGACTCTAAATGACTGTTGGATGTGAATTATGACTTTTTCAACTAAAATAAGTGTGTTTAAAGTCATTTCTGTGCCTGAAACGGGTCAAAATTGAAGCTTTTGAGTAAGCAAAACTCTGTAAAAATGGCAATTTTGGTCACTGTGAGGGTTTAAAAAGTGGTTATTCAACATGAGGCACGATCCAATTGACATTTTGAATCATTTTTGGTACAGTCCAAAAAATCAATTTTCGGATGAAAAACGATGACTCCGGACACGTCGAACGTTCCCAAAATGGTCTATAATATTGAAATTTTAACATTTAATCTTTTGACTCTAAATGACTGTTGGATGTGAATTATGACTTTTTCAACTAAAATACGTGTGTTTAAAGTCATTTCTGTGACTGAAATGGGTCAAAATTGAAGCTTTTAAATAAGCAAAACTCTGTATAAAATGGCCATTTTGGTCACTGTGAGGGTTTAAAAAGTGGTTATTCAACATGAGGCACGATCCAATAGACATTTTGAATCATTTTTGGTACAGTCCAAAAAATCAATTTTCGGATGAAAAACGATGACTCCGGACATGTCGAACGTTCCCAAAATGGCCTATAATGATGAAATTTTAACATTTAATCTTTTGACTCTAAATGACTGTTGGATGTGAATTATGACTTTTTCAACTAAAATAAGTCTGTTTAAAGTCATTTCTGTGCCTGAAACGGGTCAAAATTGAAGCTTTTGAGTAAGCAAAACTCTGTAAAAATGGCAATTTTGGTCACTGTGAGGGTTTAAAAAGTGGTTATTCAACATGAGGCACGATCCAATTGACATTTTGAATCATTTTTGGTACAGTCCAAAAAATCAATTTTCGGATGAAAAACGATGACTCCGGACATGTCGAACGTTCCCAAAATGGTCTATAATGATGAAATTTTAACATTTAATCTTTTGACTCTAAATGACTGTTGGATGTGAATTATGACTATTTCAACTAAAATAAGTGTGTTTAAAGTCATTTCTGTGCCTGAAACGGGCCAAAATTGAAGCTTTTGAGTAAGCAAAACTCTGTAAAAATGGCAATTTTGGTCACTGTGAGGGTTTAAAAAGTGGTTATTCAACATGAGGCACGATCCAATTGACATTTTGAATCATTTTTGGTACAGTCCAAAAAATCAATTTTCGGATGAAAAACGATGACTCCGTACATGTCGAACGTTCCCAAAATGGTCTATAATATTGAAATTTTAACATTTAATCTTTTGACTCTAAATGACTGTTGGATGTGAATTATGACTTTTTCAACTAAAATAAGTGTGTTTAAAGTCATTTCTGTGACTGAAATGGGTCAAAATTGAAGCTTTTAAATAAGCAAAACTCTGTATAAAATGGCCATTTTGGTCACTGTGAGGGTTTAAAAAGTGGTTATTCAACATGAGGCACGATCCAGTTGACATTTTGAATCATTTTTGGTACAGTCCAAAAAATCAATTTTCGGATGAAAAACGATGACTCCGGACATGTCGAACGTTCCCAAAATGGTCTATAATGATGAAATTTTAACATTTAATCTTTTGACTCTAAATGACTGTTGGATGTGAATTATGACTTTTTCAACTAAAATAAGTCTGTTTAAAGTCATTTCTGTGCCTGAAACGGGTCAAAATTGAAGCTTTTGAGTAAGCAAAACTCTGTAAAAATGGCAATTTTGGTCACTGTGAGGGTTTAAAAAGTGGTTATTCAACATGAGGCACGATCCAATTGACATTTTGAATCATTTTTGGTACAGTCCAAAAAATCAATTTTCGGATGAAAAACGATGACTCCGGACATGTCGAATGTTCCCAAAATGGTCTATAATGATGAAATTTTAACATTTAATCTTTTGACTCTAAATGACTGTTGGATGTGAATTATGACTTTTTCAACTAAAATAAGTGTGTTTAAAGTCATTTCTGTGACTGAAACGGGTCAAAATTGAAGCTTTTGAGTTAGCAAAACTCTGTAAAATGGCCATTTTGGTCACTTTGAGGGTTTAAAAAGTGGTTATTCAACATGAGGCACGATCCAATTGACATTTTGAATCATTTTTGGTACAGTCCAAAAAATCAATTTTCGGATGAAAAACGATGACTCCGGACATGTCGAACGTTCCCAAAATGGTCTATAATGATGAAATTTTAACATTTAATCTTTTGACTCTAAATGACTGTTGGATGTGAATTATGACAATTTCAACTAAAATAAGTGTGTTTAAAGTCATTTCTGTGACTGAAACGGGTCAAAATTGAAGCTTTTAAATAAGCAAAACTCTGTAAAAATGGCCATTTTGGTCACTGTGAGGGTTTAAAAAGTGGTTATTCAACATGAGGCACGATCCAATTGACATTTTGAATCATTTTTGGTACAGTCCAAAAAAATCAATTTTCGGATGAAAAACGATGACTCCGGACATGTCGAACGTTCCCAAAATGGTCTATAATATTGAAATTTTAACATTTAATCTTTTGACTCTAAATGACTGTTGGATGTGAATTATGACTTTTTCAACTAAAATAAGTGTGTTTAAAGTCATTTCTGTGACTGAAATGGGTCAAAATTGAAGCTTTTGAGTAAGCAAAACTCTGTAAAAATGGCAATTTTGGTCACTGTGAGGGTTTAAAAAGTGGTTATTCAACATGAGGCACGATCCAATTGACATTTTGAATCATTTTTGGTACTGTCCAAAAAATCAATTTTCGGATGAAAAACGATGACTCCGGACATGTCGAACGTTCCCAAAATGGCCTATAATGATGAAATTTTAACATTTAATCTTTTGACTCTAAATGACTGTTGGATGTGAATTATGACTTTTTCAACTAAAATAAGTCTGTTTAAAGTCATTTCTGTGCCTGAAACGGGTCAAAATTGAAGCTTTTGAGTAAGCAAAACTCTGTAAAAATGGCAATTTTGGTCACTGTGAGGGTTTAAAAAGTGGTTATTAAACATGAGGCACGATCCAATTGACATTTTGAATCATTTTTGGTACAGTCCAAAAAATCAATTTTCGGATGAAAAACGATGACTCCGGACATGTCGAACGTTCCCAAAATGGTCTATAATGATGACATTTTAACATTTAATCTTTTGACTCTAAATGACTGTTGGATGTGAATTATGACTTTTTCAACTAAAATAAGTGTTTTTAAAGTCATTTCTGTGACTGAAACGGGTCAAAATTGAACCTTTTGAGTTAGCAAAACTCTGTAAAATGGCCATTTTGGTCACTTTGAGGGTTTAAAAAGTGGTTATTCAACATGAGGCACGATCCAATTGACATTTTGAATCATTTTTGGTACAGTCCAAAAAATCAATTTTCGGATGAAAAACGATGACTCCGGACATGTCGAACGTTCCCAAAATGGTCTATATTGATGAAATTTTAACATTTAATCTTTTGACTCTAAATGACTGTTGGATGTGAATTATGACTTTTTCAACTAAAATAAGTGTGTTTAAAGTCATTTCTGTGCCTGAAACGGGTCAAAATTGAAGCTTTTGAGTAAGCAAAACTCTGTAAAAATGGCAATTTTGGTCACTGTGAGGGTTTAAAAAGTGGTTATTCAACATGAGGCACGATCCAATTGACATTTTGAATCATTTTTGGTACAGTCCAAAAAATCAATTTTCGGATGAAAAACGATGACTCCGGACACGTCGAACGTTCCCAAAATGGTCTATAATATTGAAATTTTAACATTTAATCTTTTGACTCTAAATGACTGTTGGATGTGAATTATGACTTTTTCAACTAAAATACGTGTGTTTAAAGTCATTTCTGTGACTGAAATGGGTCAAAATTGAAGCTTTTAAATAAGCAAAACTCTGTATAAAATGGCCATTTTGGTCACTGTGAGGGTTTAAAAAGTGGTTATTCAACATGAGGCACGATCCAATAGACATTTTGAATCATTTTTGGTACAGTCCAAAAAATCAATTTTCGGATGAAAAACGATGACTCCGGACATGTCGAACGTTCCCAAAATGGCCTATAATGATGAAATTTTAACATTTAATCTTTTGACTCTAAATGACTGTTGGATGTGAATTATGACTTTTTCAACTAAAATAAGTCTGTTTAAAGTCATTTCTGTGCCTGAAACGGGTCAAAATTGAAGCTTTTGAGTAAGCAAAACTCTGTAAAAATGGCAATTTTGGTCACTGTGAGGGTTTAAAAAGTGGTTATTCAACATGAGGCACGATCCAATTGACATTTTGAATCATTTTTGGTACAGTCCAAAAAATCAATTTTCGGATGAAAAACGATGACTCCGGACATGTCGAACGTTCCCAAAATGGTCTATAATGATGAAATTTTAACATTTAATCTTTTGACTCTAAATGACTGTTGGATGTGAATTATGACTATTTCAACTAAAATAAGTGTGTTTAAAGTCATTTCTGTGCCTGAAACGGGCCAAAATTGAAGCTTTTGAGTAAGCAAAACTCTGTAAAAATGGCAATTTTGGTCACTGTGAGGGTTTAAAAAGTGGTTATTCAACATGAGGCACGATCCAATTGACATTTTGAATCATTTTTGGTACAGTCCAAAAAATCAATTTTCGGATGAAAAACGATGACTCCGTACATGTCGAACGTTCCCAAAATGGTCTATAATATTGAAATTTTAACATTTAATCTTTTGACTCTAAATGACTGTTGGATGTGAATTATGACTTTTTCAACTAAAATAAGTGTGTTTAAAGTCATTTCTGTGACTGAAATGGGTCAAAATTGAAGCTTTTAAATAAGCAAAACTCTGTATAAAATGGCCATTTTGGTCACTGTGAGGGTTTAAAAAGTGGTTATTCAACATGAGGCACGATCCAGTTGACATTTTGAATCATTTTTGGTACAGTCCAAAAAATCAATTTTCGGATGAAAAACGATGACTCCGGACATGTCGAACGTTCCCAAAATGGTCTATAATGATGAAATTTTAACATTTAATCTTTTGACTCTAAATGACTGTTGGATGTGAATTATGACTTTTTCAACTAAAATAAGTCTGTTTAAAGTCATTTCTGTGCCTGAAACGGGTCAAAATTGAAGCTTTTGAGTAAGCAAAACTCTGTAAAAATGGCAATTTTGGTCACTGTGAGGGTTTAAAAAGTGGTTATTCAACATGAGGCACGATCCAATTGACATTTTGAATCATTTTTGGTACAGTCCAAAAAATCAATTTTCGGATGAAAAACGATGACTCCGGACATGTCGAATGTTCCCAAAATGGTCTATAATGATGAAATTTTAACATTTAATCTTTTGACTCTAAATGACTGTTGGATGTGAATTATGACTTTTTCAACTAAAATAAGTGTGTTTAAAGTCATTTCTGTGACTGAAACGGGTCAAAATTGAAGCTTTTGAGTTAGCAAAACTCTGTAAAATGGCCATTTTGGTCACTTTGAGGGTTTAAAAAGTGGTTATTCAACATGAGGCACGATCCAATTGACATTTTGAATCATTTTTGGTACAGTCCAAAAAATCAATTTTCGGATGAAAAACGATGACTCCGGACATGTCGAACGTTCCCAAAATGGTCTATAATGATGAAATTTTAACATTTAATCTTTTGACTCTAAATGACTGTTGGATGTGAATTATGACAATTTCAACTAAAATAAGTGTGTTTAAAGTCATTTCTGTGACTGAAACGGGTCAAAATTGAAGCTTTTAAATAAGCAACACTCTGTAAAAATGGCCATTTTGGTCACTGTGAGGGTTTAAAAAGTGGTTATTCAACATGAGGCACGATCCAATTGACATTTTGAATCATTTTTGGTACAGTCCAAAAAAATCAATTTTCGGATGAAAAACGATGACTCCGGACATGTCGAACGTTCCCAAAATGGTCTATAATATTGAAATTTTAACATTTAATCTTTTGACTCTAAATGACTGTTGGATGTGAATTATGACTTTTTCAACTAAAATAAGTGTGTTTAAAGTCATTTCTGTGACTGAAATGGGTCAAAATTGAAGCTTTTAAATAAGCAAAACTCTGTATAAAATGGCCATTTTGGTCACTGTGAGGGTTTAAAAAGTGGTTATTCAACATGAGGCACGATCCAATTGACATTTTGAATCATTTTTGGTACTGTCCAAAAAATCAATTTTCGGATGAAAAACGATGACTCCGGACATGTCGAACGTTCCCAAAATGGCCTATAATGATGAAATTTTAACATTTAATCTTTTGACTCTAAATGACTGTTGGATGTGAATTATGACTTTTTCAACTAAAATAAGTCTGTTTAAAGTCATTTCTGTGCCTGAAACGGGTCAAAATTGAAGCTTTTGAGTAAGCAAAACTCTGTAAAAATGGCAATTTTGGTCACTGTGAGGGTTTAAAAAGTGGTTATTAAACATGAGGCACGATCCAATTGACATTTTGAATCATTTTTGGTACAGTCCAAAAAATCAATTTTCGGATGAAAAACGATGACTCCGGACATGTCGAACGTTCCCAAAATGGTCTATAATGATGACATTTTAACATTTAATCTTTTGACTCTAAATGACTGTTGGATGTGAATTATGACTTTTTCAACTAAAATAAGTGTTTTTAAAGTCATTTCTGTGACTGAAACGGGTCAAAATTGAACCTTTTGAGTTAGCAAAACTCTGTAAAATGGCCATTTTGGTCACTTTGAGGGTTTAAAAAGTGGTTATTCAACATGAGGCACGATCCAATTGACATTTTGAATCATTTTTGGTACAGTCCAAAAAATCAATTTTCGGATGAAAAACGATGACTCCGGACATGTCGAACGTTCCCAAAATGGTCTATAATGATGAAATTTTAACATTTAATCTTTTGACTCTAAATGACTGTTGGATGTGAATTATGACTTTTTCAACTAAAATAAGTGTGTTTAAAGTCATTTCTGTGCCTGAAACGGGTCAAAATTGAAGCTTTTGAGTAAGCAAAACTCTGTAAAAATGGCAATTTTGGTCACTGTGAGGGTTTAAAAAGTGGTTATTCAACATGAGGCACGATCCAATTGACATTTTGAATCATTTTTGGTACAGTCCAAAAAATCAATTTTCGGATGAAAAATGATGACTCCGGACATGTCGAACGTTCCCAAAATGGTCTATAATGATGAAATTTTAACATTTAATCTTTTGACTCTAAATGACTGTTGGATGTGAATTATGACTTTTTCAACTAAAATAAGTGTGTTTAAAGTCATTTCTGTGCCTGAAACGGGTCAAAATTGAAGCTTTTGAGTAAGCAAAACTCTGTAAAAATGGCAATTTTGGTCACTGTGAGGGTTTAAAAAGTGGTTATTCAACATGAGGCACGATCCAATTGACATTTTGAATCATTTTTGGTACAGTCCAAAAAATCAATTTTCGGATGAAAAACGATGACTCCGGACATGTCGAACGTTCCCAAAATGGCCTATAATGATGAAATTTTAACATTTAATCTTTTGACTCTAAATGACTGTTGGATGTGAATTATGACTTTTTCAACTAAAATAAGTCTGTTTAAAGTCATTTCTGTGCCTGAAACGGGTCAAAATTGAAGCTTTTGAGTAAGCAAAACTCTGTAAAAATGGCAATTTTGGTCACTGTGAGGGTTTAAAAAGTGGTTATTAAACATGAGGCACGATCCAATTGACATTTTGAATCATTTTTGGTACAGTCCAAAAAATCAATTTTCGGATGAAAAACGATGACTCCGGACATGTCGAACGTTCCCAAAATGGTCTATAATGATGAAATTTTAACATTTAATCTTTTGACTCTAAATGACTGTTGGATGTGAATTATGACTTTTTCAACTAAAATAAGTGTTTTTAAAGTCATTTCTGTGACTGAAACGGGTCAAAATTGAAGCTTTTGAGTTAGCAAAACTCTGTAAAATGGCCATTTTGGTCACTTTGAGGGTTTAAAAAGTGGTTATTCAACATGAGGCACGATCCAATTGACATTTTGAATCATTTTTGGTACAGTCCAAAAAATCAATTTTCGGATGAAAAACGATGACTCCGGACATGTCGAACGTTCCCAAAATGGTCTATAATGATGAAATTTTAACATTTAATCTTTTGACTCTAAATGACTGTTGCATGTGAATTATGACTTTTTCAACTAAAATAAGTGTGTTTAAAGTCATTTCTGTGCCTGAAACGGGTCAAAATTGAAGCTTTTGAGTAAGCAAAACTCTGTAAAAATGGCAATTTTGGTCACTGTGAGGGTTTAAAAAGTGGTTATTCAACATGAGGCACGATCCAATTGACATTTTGAATCATTTTTGGTACAGTCCAAAAAATCAATTTTCGGATGAAAAACGATGACTCCGGACACGTCGAACGTTCCCAAAATGGTCTATAATATTGAAATTTTAACATTTAATCTTTTGACTCTAAATGACTGTTGGATGTGAACTATGACTTTTTCAACTAAAATACGTGTGTTTAAAGTCATTTCTGTGACTGAAATGGGTCAAAATTGAAGCTTTTAAATAAGCAAAACTCTGTATAAAATGGCCATTTTGGTCACTGTGAGGGTTTAAAAAGTGGTTATTCAACATGAGGCACGATCCAATTGACATTTTGAATCATTTTTGGTACAGTCCAAAAAATCAATTTTCGGATGAAAAACGATGACTCCGGAGATGTCGAACGTTCCCAAAATGGTCTATAATGATGAAATTTTAACATTTAATCTTTTGACTCTAAATGACTGTTGGATGTGAATTATGACTTTTTCAACTAAAATAAGTGTTTTTAAAGTCATTTCTGTGACTGAAACGGGTCAAAATTGAAGCTTTTGAGTTAGCAAAACTCTGTAAAATGGCCATTTTGGTCACTTTGAGGGTTTAAAAAGTGGTTATTCAACATGAGGCACGATCCAATTGACATTTTGAATCATTTTTGGTACAGTCCAAAAAATCAATTTTCGGATGAAAAACGATGACTCCGGACATGTCGAACGTTCCCAAAATGGTCTATAATGATGAAATTTTAACATTTAATCTTTTGACTCTAAATGACTGTTGGATGTGAATTATGACTTTTTCAACTAAAATAAGTGTGTTTAAAGTCATTTCTGTGCCTGAAACGGGTCAAAATTGAAGCTTTTGAGTAAGCAAAACTCTGTAAAAATGGCAATTTTGGTCACTGTGAGGGTTTAAAAAGTGGTTATTCAACATGAGTCACGATCCAATTGACATTTTGAATCATTTTTGGTACAGTCCAAAAAATCAATTTTCGGATGAAAAACGATGACTCCGGACATGTCGAACGTTCCCAAAATGGTCTATATTGATGACATTTTAACATTTAATCTTTTGACTCTAAATGACTGTTGGATGTGAATTATGACTTTTTCAACTAAAATAAGTGTGTTTAAAGTCATTTCTGTGCCTGAAACGGGTCAAAATTGAAGCTTTTGAGTAAGCAAAACTCTGTAAAAATGGCAATTTTGGTCATTGTGAGGGTTTAAAAAGTGGTTATTCAACATGAGGCACGATCCAATTGACATTTTGAATCATTTTTGGTACAGTCCAAAAAATCAATTTTCGGATGAAAAACGATGACTCCGGACACGTCGAACGTTCCCAAAATGGTCTATAATATTGAAATTTTAACATTTAATCTTTTGACTCTAAATGACTGTTGGATGTGAATTATGACTATTTCAACTAAAATAAGTGTGTTTAAAGTCATTTCTGTGCCTGAAACGGGCCAAAATTGAAGCTTTTGAGTAAGCAAAACTCTGTAAAAATGGCAATTTTGGTCACTGTGAGGGTTTAAAAAGTGGTTATTCAACATGAGGCACGATCCAATTGACATTTTGAATCATTTTTGGTACAGTCCAAAAAATCAATTTTCGGATGAAAAACGATGACTCCGGACATGTCGAACGTTCCCAAAATGGTCTATAATGATGAAATTTTAACATTTAATCTTTTGACTCTAAATGACTGTTGGATGTGAATTATGACTATTTCAACTAAAATAAGTGTGTTTAAAGTCATTTCTGTGCCTGAAACGGGCCAAAATTGAAGCTTTTGAGTAAGCAAAACTCTGTAAAAATGGCAATTTTGGTCACTGTGAGGGTTTAAAAAGTGGTTATTCAACATGAGGCACGATCCAATTGACATTTTGAATCATTTTTGGTACAGTCCAAAAAATCAATTTTCGGATGAAAAACGATGACTCCGTACATGTCGAACGTTCCCAAAATGGTCTATAATATTGAAATTTTAACATTTAATCTTTTGACTCTAAATGACTGTTGGATGTGAATTATGACTTTTTCAACTAAAATAAGTGTGTTTAAAGTCATTTCTGTGACTGAAATGGGTCAAAATTGAAGCTTTTAAATAAGCAAAACTCTGTATAAAATGGCCATTTTGGTCACTGTGAGGGTTTAAAAAGTGGTTATTCAACATGAGGCACGATCCAGTTGACATTTTGAATCATTTTTGGTACAGTCCAAAAAATCAATTTTCGGATGAAAAACGATGACTCCGGACATGTCGAACGTTCCCAAAATGGTCTATAATGATGAAATTTTAACATTTAATCTTTTGACTCTAAATGACTGTTGGATGTGAATTATGACTTTTTCAACTAAAATAAGTCTGTTTAAAGTCATTTCTGTGCCTGAAACGGGTCAAAATTGAAGCTTTTGAGTAAGCAAAACTCTGTAAAAATGGCAATTTTGGTCACTGTGAGGGTTTAAAAAGTGGTTATTCAACATGAGGCACGATCCAATTGACATTTTGAATCATTTTTGGTACAGTCCAAAAAATCAATTTTCGGATGAAAAACGATGACTCCGGACATGTCGAATGTTCCCAAAATGGTCTATAATGATGAAATTTTAACATTTAATCTTTTGACTCTAAATGACTGTTGGATGTGAATTATGACTTTTTCAACTAAAATAAGTGTGTTTAAAGTCATTTCTGTGACTGAAACGGGTCAAAATTGAAGCTTTTGAGTTAGCAAAACTCTGTAAAATGGCCATTTTGGTCACTTTGAGGGTTTAAAAAGTGGTTATTCAACATGAGGCACGATCCAATTGACATTTTGAATCATTTTTGGTACAGTCCAAAAAATCAATTTTCGGATGAAAAACGATGACTCCGGACATGTCGAACGTTCCCAAAATGGTCTATAATGATGAAATTTTAACATTTAATCTTTTGACTCTAAATGACTGTTGGATGTGAATTATGACAATTTCAACTAAAATAAGTGTGTTTAAAGTCATTTCTGTGACTGAAACGGGTCAAAATTGAAGCTTTTAAATAAGCAACACTCTGTAAAAATGGCCATTTTGGTCACTGTGAGGGTTTAAAAAGTGGTTATTCAACATGAGGCACGATCCAATTGACATTTTGAATCATTTTTGGTACAGTCCAAAAAAATCAATTTTCGGATGAAAAACGATGACTCCGGACATGTCGAACGTTCCCAAAATGGTCTATAATATTGAAATTTTAACATTTAATCTTTTGACTCTAAATGACTGTTGGATGTGAATTATGACTTTTTCAACTAAAATAAGTGTGTTTAAAGTCATTTCTGTGACTGAAATGGGTCAAAATTGAAGCTTTTAAATAAGCAAAACTCTGTATAAAATGGCCATTTTGGTCACTGTGAGGGTTTAAAAAGTGGTTATTCAACATGAGGCACGATCCAATTGACATTTTGAATCATTTTTGGTACTGTCCAAAAAATCAATTTTCGGATGAAAAACGATGACTCCGGACATGTCGAACGTTCCCAAAATGGCCTATAATGATGAAATTTTAACATTTAATCTTTTGACTCTAAATGACTGTTGGATGTGAATTATGACTTTTTCAACTAAAATAAGTCTGTTTAAAGTCATTTCTGTGCCTGAAACGGGTCAAAATTGAAGCTTTTGAGTAAGCAAAACTCTGTAAAAATGGCAATTTTGGTCACTGTGAGGGTTTAAAAAGTGGTTATTAAACATGAGGCACGATCCAATTGACATTTTGAATCATTTTTGGTACAGTCCAAAAAATCAATTTTCGGATGAAAAACGATGACTCCGGACATGTCGAACGTTCCCAAAATGGTCTATAATGATGACATTTTAACATTTAATCTTTTGACTCTAAATGACTGTTGGATGTGAATTATGACTTTTTCAACTAAAATAAGTGTTTTTAAAGTCATTTCTGTGACTGAAACGGGTCAAAATTGAACCTTTTGAGTTAGCAAAACTCTGTAAAATGGCCATTTTGGTCACTTTGAGGGTTTAAAAAGTGGTTATTCAACATGAGGCACGATCCAATTGACATTTTGAATCATTTTTGGTACAGTCCAAAAAATCAATTTTCGGATGAAAAACGATGACTCCGGACATGTCGAACGTTCCCAAAATGGTCTATAATGATGAAATTTTAACATTTAATCTTTTGACTCTAAATGACTGTTGGATGTGAATTATGACTTTTTCAACTAAAATAAGTGTGTTTAAAGTCATTTCTGTGCCTGAAACGGGTCAAAATTGAAGCTTTTGAGTAAGCAAAACTCTGTAAAAATGGCAATTTTGGTCACTGTGAGGGTTTAAAAAGTGGTTATTCAACATGAGGCACGATCCAATTGACATTTTGAATCATTTTTGGTACAGTCCAAAAAATCAATTTTCGGATGAAAAATGATGACTCCGGACATGTCGAACGTTCCCAAAATGGTCTATAATGATGAAATTTTAACATTTAATCTTTTGACTCTAAATGACTGTTGGATGTGAATTATGACTTTTTCAACTAAAATAAGTGTGTTTAAAGTCATTTCTGTGCCTGAAACGGGTCAAAATTGAAGCTTTTGAGTAAGCAAAACTCTGTAAAAATGGCAATTTTGGTCACTGTGAGGGTTTAAAAAGTGGTTATTCAACATGAGGCACGATCCAATTGACATTTTGAATCATTTTTGGTACAGTCCAAAAAATCAATTTTCGGATGAAAAACGATGACTCCGGACATGTCGAACGTTCCCAAAATGGCCTATAATGATGAAATTTTAACATTTAATCTTTTGACTCTAAATGACTGTTGGATGTGAATTATGACTTTTTCAACTAAAATAAGTCTGTTTAAAGTCATTTCTGTGCCTGAAACGGGTCAAAATTGAAGCTTTTGAGTAAGCAAAACTCTGTAAAAATGGCAATTTTGGTCACTGTGAGGGTTTAAAAAGTGGTTATTAAACATGAGGCACGATCCAATTGACATTTTGAATCATTTTTGGTACAGTCCAAAAAATCAATTTTCGGATGAAAAACGATGACTCCGGACATGTCGAACGTTCCCAAAATGGTCTATAATGATGAAATTTTAACATTTAATCTTTTGACTCTAAATGACTGTTGGATGTGAATTATGACTTTTTCAACTAAAATAAGTGTTTTTAAAGTCATTTCTGTGACTGAAACGGGTCAAAATTGAAGCTTTTGAGTTAGCAAAACTCTGTAAAATGGCCATTTTGGTCACTTTGAGGGTTTAAAAAGTGGTTATTCAACATGAGGCACGATCCAATTGACATTTTGAATCATTTTTGGTACAGTCCAAAAAATCAATTTTCGGATGAAAAACGATGACTCCGGACATGTCGAACGTTCCCAAAATGGTCTATAATGATGAAATTTTAACATTTAATCTTTTGACTCTAAATGACTGTTGCATGTGAATTATGACTTTTTCAACTAAAATAAGTGTGTTTAAAGTCATTTCTGTGCCTGAAACGGGTCAAAATTGAAGCTTTTGAGTAAGCAAAACTCTGTAAAAATGGCAATTTTGGTCACTGTGAGGGTTTAAAAAGTGGTTATTCAACATGAGGCACGATCCAATTGACATTTTGAATCATTTTTGGTACAGTCCAAAAAATCAATTTTCGGATGAAAAACGATGACTCCGGACACGTCGAACGTTCCCAAAATGGTCTATAATATTGAAATTTTAACATTTAATCTTTTGACTCTAAATGACTGTTGGATGTGAACTATGACTTTTTCAACTAAAATACGTGTGTTTAAAGTCATTTCTGTGACTGAAATGGGTCAAAATTGAAGCTTTTAAATAAGCAAAACTCTGTATAAAATGGCCATTTTGGTCACTGTGAGGGTTTAAAAAGTGGTTATTCAACATGAGGCACGATCCAATTGACATTTTGAATCATTTTTGGTACAGTCCAAAAAATCAATTTTCGGATGAAAAACGATGACTCCGGAGATGTCGAACGTTCCCAAAATGGTCTATAATGATGAAATTTTAACATTTAATCTTTTGACTCTAAATGACTGTTGGATGTGAATTATGACTTTTTCAACTAAAATAAGTGTTTTTAAAGTCATTTCTGTGACTGAAACGGGTCAAAATTGAAGCTTTTGAGTTAGCAAAACTCTGTAAAATGGCCATTTTGGTCACTTTGAGGGTTTAAAAAGTGGTTATTCAACATGAGGCACGATCCAATTGACATTTTGAATCATTTTTGGTACAGTCCAAAAAATCAATTTTCGGATGAAAAACGATGACTCCGGACATGTCGAACGTTCCCAAAATGGTCTATAATGATGAAATTTTAACATTTAATCTTTTGACTCTAAATGACTGTTGGATGTGAATTATGACTTTTTCAACTAAAATAAGTGTGTTTAAAGTCATTTCTGTGCCTGAAACGGGTCAAAATTGAAGCTTTTGAGTAAGCAAAACTCTGTAAAAATGGCAATTTTGGTCACTGTGAGGGTTTAAAAAGTGGTTATTCAACATGAGTCACGATCCAATTGACATTTTGAATCATTTTTGGTACAGTCCAAAAAATCAATTTTCGGATGAAAAACGATGACTCCGGACATGTCGAACGTTCCCAAAATGGTCTATATTGATGACATTTTAACATTTAATCTTTTGACTCTAAATGACTGTTGGATGTGAATTATGACTTTTTCAACTAAAATAAGTGTGTTTAAAGTCATTTCTGTGCCTGAAACGGGTCAAAATTGAAGCTTTTGAGTAAGCAAAACTCTGTAAAAATGGCAATTTTGGTCATTGTGAGGGTTTAAAAAGTGGTTATTCAACATGAGGCACGATCCAATTGACATTTTGAATCATTTTTGGTACAGTCCAAAAAATCAATTTTCGGATGAAAAACGATGACTCCGGACACGTCGAACGTTCCCAAAATGGTCTATAATATTGAAATTTTAACATTTAATCTTTTGACTCTAAATGACTGTTGGATGTGAATTATGACTTTTTCAACTAAAATACGTGTGTTTAAAGTCATTTCTGTGACTGAAATGGGTCAAAATTGAAGCTTTTAAATAAGCAAAACTCTGTATAAAATGGCCATTTTGGTCACTGTGAGGGTTTAAAAAGTGGTTATTCAACATGAGGCACGATCCAATTGACATTTTGAATCATTTTTGGTACAGTCCAAAAAATCAATTTTCGGATGAAAAACGATGACTCCGGACATGTCGAACGTTCCCAAAATGGCCTATAATGATGAAATTTTAACATTTAATCTTTTGACTCTAAATGACTGTTGGATGTGAATTATGACTATTTCAACTAAAATAAGTGTGTTTAAAGTCATTTCTGTGCCTGAAACGGGCCAAAATTGAAGCTTTTGAGTAAGCAAAACTCTGTAAAAATGGCAATTTTGGTCACTGTGAGGGTTTAAAAAGTGGTTATTCAACATGAGGCACGATCCAATTGACATTTTGAATCATTTTTGGTACAGTCCAAAAAATCAATTTTCGGATGAAAAACGATGACTCCGGACATGTCGAACGTTCTCAAAATGGTCTATAATGATGAAATTTTAACATTTATCTTTTGACTCTAAATGACTGTTGGATGTGAATTATGACTTTTTCAACTAAAATAAGTGTTTTTAAAGTCATTTCTGTGACTGAAACGGGTCAAAATTGAACCTTTTGAGTTAGCAAAACTCTGTAAAATGGCCATTTTGGTCACTTTGAGGGTTTAAAAAGTGGTTATTCAACATGAGGCACGATCCAATTGACATTTTGAATCATTTTTGGTACAGTCCAAAAAAACAATTTTCGGATGAAAAACGATGACTCCGGACACGTCGAACGTTCCCAAAATGGTCTATAATATTGAAATTTTAACATTTAATCTTTTGACTCTAAATGACTGTTGGATGTGAATTATGACTTTTTCAACTAAAATACGTGTGTTTAAAGTCATTTCTGTGACTGAAATGGGTCAAAATTGAAGCTTTTAAATAAGCAAAACTCTGTATAAAATGGCCATTTTGGTAACTGTGAGGGTTTAAAAAGTGGTTATTCAACATGAGGCACGATCCAATTGACATTTTGAATCATTTTTGGTACAGTCCAAAAAATCAATTTTCGGATGAAAAACGATGACTCCGGACATGTCGAACGTTCCCAAAATGGTCTATAATGATGAAATTTTAACATTTAATCTTTTGACTCTAAATGACTGTTGGATGTGAATTATGACTTTTTCAACTAAAATAAGTGTGTTTAAAGTCATTTCTGTGCCTGAAACGGGTCAAAATTGAAGCTTTTGAGTAAGCAAAACTCTGTAAAAATGGCAATTTTGGTCACTGTGAGGGTTTAAAAAGTGGTTATTCAACATGAGGCACGATCCAATTGACATTTTGAATCATTTTTGGTACAGTCCAAAAAATCAATTTTCGGATGAAAAACGATGACTCCGGACACGTCGAACGTTCCCAAAATGGTCTATAATATTGAAATTTTAACATTTAATCTTTTGACTCTAAATGACTGTTGGATGTGAACTATGACTTTTTCAACTAAAATACGTGTGTTTAAAGTCATTTCTGTGACTGAAATGGGTCAAAATTGAAGCTTTTAAATAAGCAAAACTCTGTATAAAATGGCCATTTTGGTCACTGTGAGGGTTTAAAAAGTGGTTATTCAACATGAGTCACGATCCAATTGACATTTTGAATCATTTTTGGTACAGTCCAAAAAATCAATTTTCGGATGAAAAACGATGACTCCGGACATGTCGAACGTTCCCAAAATGGTCTATATTGATGACATTTTAACATTTAATCTTTTGACTCTAAATGACTGTTGGATGTGAATTATGACTTTTTCAACTAAAATAAGTGTGTTTAACGTCATTTCTGTGCCTGAAACGGGTCAAAATTGAAGCTTTTGAGTAAGCAAAACTCTGTAAAAATGGCAATTTTGGTCATTGTGAGGGTTTAAAAAGTGGTTATTCAACATGAGGCACGATCCAATTGACATTTTGAATCATTTTTGGTACAGTCCAAAAAATCAATTTTCGGATGAAAAACGATGACTCCGGACACGTCGAACGTTCCCAAAATGGTCTATAATATTGAAATTTTAACATTTAATCTTTTGACTCTAAATGACTGTTGGATGTGAATTATGACTTTTTCAACTAAAATACGTGTGTTTAAAGTCATTTCTGTGACTGAAATGGGTCAAAATTGAAGCTTTTAAATAAGCAAAACTCTGTATAAAATGGCCATTTTGGTCACTGTGAGGGTTTAAAAAGTGGTTATTCAACATGAGGCACGATCCAATTGACATTTTGAATCATTTTTGGTACAGTCCAAAAAATCAATTTTCGGATGAAAAACGATGACTCCGGACATGTCGAACGTTCCCTAAATGGTCTATAATGATGAAATTTTAACATTTAATCTTTTGACTCTAAATGACTGTTGGATGTGAATTATGACTATTTCAACTAAAATAAGTGTGTTTAAAGTCATTTCTGTGCCTGAAACGGGCCAAAATTGAAGCTTTTGAGTAAGCAAAACTCTGTAAAAATGGCAATTTTGGTCACTGTGAGGGTTTAAAAAGTGGTTATTCAACATGAGGCACGATCCAATTGACATTTTGAATCATTTTTGGTACAGTCCAAAAAATCAATTTTCGGATGAAAAACGATGACTCCGGACATGTCGAACGTTCCCAAAATGGTCTATAATATTGAAATTTTAACATTTAATCTTTTGACTCTAAATGACTGTTGGATGTGAATTATGACTTTTTCAACTAAAATAAGTGTGTTTAAAGTCATTTCTGTGACTGAAATGGGTCAAAATTGAAGCTTTTAAATAAGCAAAACTCTGTATAAAATGGCCATTTTGGTCACTGTGAGGGTTTAAAAAGTGGTTATTCAACATGAGGCACGATCCAGTTGACATTTTGAATCATTTTTGGTACAGTCCAAAAAATCAATTTTCGGATGAAAAACGATGACTCCGGACATGTCGAACGTTCCCAAAATGGTCTATAATGATGAAATTTTAACATTTAATCTTTTGACTCTAAATGACTGTTGGATGTGAATTATGACTTTTTCAACTAAAATAAGTCTGTTTAAAGTCATTTCTGTGCCTGAAACGGGTCAAAATTGAAGCTTTTGAGTAAGCAAAACTCTGTAAAAATGGCAATTTTGGTCACTGTGAGGGTTTAAAAAGTGGTTATTCAACATGAGGCACGATCCAATTGACATTTTGAATCATTTTTGGTACAGTCCAAAAAATCAATTTTCGGATGAAAAACGATGACTCCGGACATGTCGAATGTTCCCAAAATGGTCTATAATGATGAAATTTTAACATTTAATCTTTTGACTCTAAATGACTGTTGGATGTGAATTATGACAATTTCAACTAAAATAAGTGTGTTTAAAGTCATTTCTGTGACTGAAACGGGTCAAAATTGAAGCTTTTAAATAAGCAAAACTCTGTAAAAATGGCCATTTTGGTCACTGTGAGGGTTTAAAAAGTGGTTATTCAACATGAGGCACGATCCAATTGACATTTTGAATCATTTTTGGTACAGTCCAAAAAATCAATTTTCGGATGAAAAACGATGACTCCGGACATGTCGAACGTTCCCAAAATGGTCTATAATGATGAAATTTTAACATTTAATCTTTTGACTCTAAATGACTGTTGGATGTGAATTATGACAATTTCAACTAAAATAAGTGTGTTTAAAGTCATTTCTGTGACTGAAACGGGTCAAAATTGAAGCTTTTAAATAAGCAAAACTCTGTAAAAATGGCCATTTTGGTCACTGTGAGGGTTTAAAAAGTGGTTATTCAACATGAGGCACGATCCAATTGACATTTTGAATCATTTTTGGTACAGTCCAAAAAAATCAATTTTCGGATGAAAAACGATGACTCCGGACATGTCGAACGTTCCCAAAATGGTCTATAATATTGAAATTTTAACATTTAATCTTTTGACTCTAAATGACTGTTGGATGTGAATTATGACTTTTTCAACTAAAATAAGTGTGTTTAAAGTCATTTCTGTGACTGAAATGGGTCAAAATTGAAGCTTTTGAGTAAGCAAAACTCTGTAAAAATGGCAATTTTGGTCACTGTGAGGGTTTAAAAAGTGGTTATTCAACATGAGGCACGATCCAATTGACATTTTGAATCATTTTTGGTACTGTCCAAAAAATCAATTTTCGGATGAAAAACGATGACTCCGGACATGTCGAACGTTCCCAAAATGGCCTATAATGATGAAATTTTAACATTTAATCTTTTGACTCTAAATGACTGTTGGATGTGAATTATGACTTTTTCAACTAAAATAAGTCTGTTTAAAGTCATTTCTGTGCCTGAAACGGGTCAAAATTGAAGCTTTTGAGTAAGCAAAACTCTGTAAAAATGGCAATTTTGGTCACTGTGAGGGTTTAAAAAGTGGTTATTAAACATGAGGCACGATCCAATTGACATTTTGAATCATTTTTGGTACAGTCCAAAAAATCAATTTTCGGATGAAAAACGATGACTCCGGACATGTCGAACGTTCCCAAAATGGTCTATAATGATGACATTTTAACATTTAATCTTTTGACTCTAAATGACTGTTGGATGTGAATTATGACTTTTTCAACTAAAATAAGTGTTTTTAAAGTCATTTCTGTGACTGAAACGGGTCAAAATTGAACCTTTTGAGTTAGCAAAACTCTGTAAAATGGCCATTTTGGTCACTTTGAGGGTTTAAAAAGTGGTTATTCAACATGAGGCACGATCCAATTGACATTTTGAATCATTTTTGGTACAGTCCAAAAAATCAATTTTCGGATGAAAAACGATGACTCCGGACATGTCGAACGTTCCCAAAATGGTCTATAATGATGAAATTTTAACATTTAATCTTTTGACTCTAAATGACTGTTGGATGTGAATTATGACTTTTTCAACTAAAATAAGTGTGTTTAAAGTCATTTCTGTGCCTGAAACGGGTCAAAATTGAAGCTTTTGAGTAAGCAAAACTCTGTAAAAATGGCAATTTTGGTCACTGTGAGGGTTTAAAAAGTGGTTATTCAACATGAGGCACGATCCAATTGACATTTTGAATCATTTTTGGTACAGTCCAAAAAATCAATTTTCGGATGAAAAACGATGACTCCGGACACGTCGAACGTTCCTAAAATGGTCTATAATATTGAAATTTTAACATTTAATCTTTTGACTCTAAATGACTGTTGGATGTGAACTATGACTTTTTCAACTAAAATACGTGTGTTTAAAGTCATTTCTGTGACTGAAATGGGTCAAAATTGAAGCTTTTAAATAAGCAAAACTCTGTATAAAATGGCCATTTTGGTCACTGTGAGGGTTTAAAAAGTGGTTATTCAACATGAGTCACGATCCAATTGACATTTTGAATCATTTTTGGTACAGTCCAAAAAATCAATTTTCGGATGAAAAACGATGACTCCGGACATGTCGAACGTTCCCAAAATGGTCTATATTGATGACATTTTAACATTTAATCTTTTGACTCTAAATGACTGTTGGATGTGAATTATGACTTTTTCAACTAAAATAAGTGTGTTTAAAGTCATTTCTGTGCCTGAAACGGGTCAAAATTGAAGCTTTTGAGTAAGCAAAACTCTGTAAAAATGGCAATTTTGGTCATTGTGAGGGTTTAAAAAGTGGTTATTCAACATGAGGCACGATCCAATTGACATTTTGAATCATTTTTGGTACAGTCCAAAAAATCAATTTTCGGATGAAAAACGATGACTCCGGACACGTCGAACGTTCCCAAAATGGTCTATAATATTGAAATTTTAACATTTAATCTTTTGACTCTAAATGACTGTTGGATGTGAATTATGACTTTTTCAACTAAAATACGTGTGTTTAAAGTCATTTCTGTGACTGAAATGGGTCAAAATTGAAGCTTTTAAATAAGCAAAACTCTGTATAAAATGGCCATTTTGGTCACTGTGAGGGTTTAAAAAGTGGTTATTCAACATGAGGCACGATCCAATTGACATTTTGAATCATTTTTGGTACAGTCCAAAAAATCAATTTTCGGATGAAAAACGATGACTCCGGACATGTCGAACGTTCCCAAAATGGTCTATAATGATGAAATTTTAACATTTAATCTTTTGACTCTAAATGACTGTTGGATGTGAATTATGACTATTTCAACTAAAATAAGTGTGTTTAAAGTCATTTCTGTGCCTGAAACGGGCCAAAATTGAAGCTTTTGAGTAAGCAAAACTCTGTAAAAATGGCAATTTTGGTCACTGTGAGGGTTTAAAAAGTGGTTATTCAACATGAGGCACGATCCAATTGACATTTTGAATCATTTTTGGTACAGTCCAAAAAATCAATTTTCGGATGAAAAACGATGACTCCGGACATGTCGAACGTTCCCAAAATCGTCTATAATATTGAAATTTTAACATTTAATCTTTTGACTCTAAATGACTGTTGGATGTGAATTATGACTTTTTCAACTAAAATAAGTGTGTTTAAAGTCATTTCTGTGACTGAAATGGGTCAAAATTGAAGCTTTTAAATAAGCAAAACTCTGTATAAAATGGCCATTTTGGTCACTGTGAGGGTTTAAAAAGTGGTTATTCAACATGAGGCACGATCCAGTTGACATTTTGAATCATTTTTGGTACAGTCCAAAAAATCAATTTTCGGATGAAAAACGATGACTCCGGACATGTCGAACGTTCCCAAAATGGTCTATAATGATGAAATTTTAACATTTAATCTTTTGACTCTAAATGACTGTTGGATGTGAATTATGACTTTTTCAACTAAAATAAGTCTGTTTAAAGTCATTTCTGTGCCTGAAACGGGTCAAAATTGAAGCTTTTGAGTAAGCAAAACTCTGTAAAAATGGCAATTTTGGTCACTGTGAGGGTTTAAAAAGTGGTTATTCAACATGAGGCACGATCCAATTGACATTTTGAATCATTTTTGGTACAGTCCAAAAAATCAATTTTCGGATGAAAAACGATGACTCCGGACATGTCGAATGTTCCCAAAATGGTCTATAATGATGAAATTTTAACATTTAATCTTTTGACTCTAAATGACTGTTGGATGTGAATTATGACAATTTCAACTAAAATAAGTGTGTTTAAAGTCATTTCTGTGACTGAAACGGGTCAAAATTGAAGCTTTTAAATAAGCAAAACTCTGTAAAAATGGCCATTTTGGTCACTGTGAGGGTTTAAAAAGTGGTTATTCAACATGAGGCACGATCCAATTGACATTTTGAATCATTTTTGGTACAGTCCAAAAAATCAATTTTCGGATGAAAAACGATGACTCCGGACATGTCGAACGTTCCCAAAATGGTCTATAATATTGAAATTTTAACATTTAATCTTTTGACTCTAAATGACTGTTGGATGTGAATTATGACTTTTTCAACTAAAATAAGTGTGTTTAAAGTCATTTCTGTGACTGAAATGGGTCAAAATTGAAGCTTTTAAATAAGCAAAACTCTGTATAAAATGGCCATTTTGGTCACTTTGAGGGTTTAAAAAGTGGTTATTCAACATGAGGCACGATCCAATTGACATTTTGAATCATTTTTGGTACTGTCCAAAAAATCAATTTTCGGATGAAAAACGATGACTCCGGACATGTCGAACGTTCCCAAAATGGCCTATAATGATGAAATTTTAACATTTAATCTTTTGACTCTAAATGACTGTTGGATGTGAATTATGACTTTTTCAACTAAAATAAGTCTGTTTAAAGTCATTTCTGTGCCTGAAACGGGTCAAAATTGAAGCTTTTGAGTAAGCAAAACTCTGTAAAAATGGCAATTTTGGTCACTGTGAGGGTTTAAAAAGTGGTTATTAAACATGAGGCACGATCCAATTGACATTTTGAATCATTTTTGGTACAGTCCAAAAAATCAATTTTCGGATGAAAAACGATGACTCCGGACATGTCGAACGTTCTCAAAATGGTCTATAATGATGAAATTTTAACATTTAATCTTTTGACTCTAAATGACTGTTGGATGTGAATTATGACTTTTTCAACTAAAATAAGTGTTTTTAAAGTCATTTCTGTGACTGAAACGGGTCAAAATTGAACCTTTTGAGTTAGCAAAACTCTGTAAAATGGCCATTTTGGTCACTTTGAGGGTTTAAAAAGTGGTTATTCAACATGAGGCACGATCCAATTGACATTTTGAATCATTTTTGGTACAGTCCAAAAAAACAATTTTCGGATGAAAAACGATGACTCCGGACACGTCGAACGTTCCCAAAATGGTCTATAATATTGAAATTTTAACATTTAATCTTTTGACTCTAAATGACTGTTGGATGTGAATTATGACTTTTTCAACTAAAATACGTGTGTTTAAAGTCATTTCTGTGACTGAAATGGGTCAAAATTGAAGCTTTTAAATAAGCAAAACTCTGTATAAAATGGCCATTTTGGTAACTGTGAGGGTTTAAAAAGTGGTTATTCAACATGAGGCACGATCCAATTGACATTTTGAATCATTTTTGGTACAGTCCAAAAAATCAATTTTCGGATGAAAAACGATGACTCCGGACATGTCGAACGTTCCCAAAATGGTCTATAATGATGAAATTTTAACATTTAATCTTTTGACTCTAAATGACTGTTGGATGTGAATTATGACAATTTCAACTAAAATAAGTGTGTTTAAAGTCATTTCTGTGACTGAAACGGGTCAAAATTGAAGCTTTTAAATAAGCAAAACTCTGTAAAAATGGCCATTTTGGTCACTGTGAGGGTTTAAAAAGTGGTTATTCAACATGAGGCACGATCCAATTGACATTTTGAATCATTTTTGGTACAGTCCAAAAAATCAATTTTCGGATGAAAAACGATGACTCCGGACATGTCGAACGTTCCCAAAATGGTCTATAATATTGAAATTTTAACATTTAATCTTTTGACTCTAAATGACTGTTGGATGTGAATTATGACTTTTTCAACTAAAATAAGTGTGTTTAAAGTCATTTCTGTGACTGAAATGGGTCAAAATTGAAGCTTTTAAATAAGCAAAACTCTGTATAAAATGGCCATTTTGGTCACTGTGAGGGTTTAAAAAGTGGTTATTCAACATGAGGCACGATCCAATTGACATTTTGAATCATTTTTGGTACTGTCCAAAAAATCAATTTTCGGATGAAAAACGATGACTCCGGACATGTCGAACGTTCCCAAAATGGCCTATAATGATGAAATTTTAACATTTAATCTTTTGACTCTAAATGACTGTTGGATGTGAATTATGACTTTTTCAACTAAAATAAGTCTGTTTAAAGTCATTTCTGTGCCTGAAACGGGTCAAAATTGAAGCTTTTGAGTAAGCAAAACTCTGTAAAAATGGCAATTTTGGTCACTGTGAGGGTTTAAAAAGTGGTTATTAAACATGAGGCACGATCCAATTGACATTTTGAATCATTTTTGGTACAGTCCAAAAAATCAATTTTCGGATGAAAAACGATGACTCCGGACATGTCGAACGTTCCCAAAATGGTCTATAATGATGAAATTTTAACATTTAATCTTTTGACTCTAAATGACTGTTGGATGTGAATTATGACTTTTTCAACTAAAATAAGTGTTTTTAAAGTCATTTCTGTGACTGAAACGGGTCAAAATTGAACCTTTTGAGTTAGCAAAACTCTGTAAAATGGCCATTTTGGTCACTTTGAGGGTTTAAAAAGTGGTTATTCAACATGAGGCACGATCCAATTGACATTTTGAATCATTTTTGGTACAGTCCAAAAAATCAATTTTCGGATGAAAAACGATGACTCCGGACACGTCGAACGTTCCCAAAATGGTCTATAATATTGAAATTTTAACATTTAATCTTTTGACTCTAAATGACTGTTGGATGTGAATTATGACTTTTTCAACTAAAATACGTGTGTTTAAAGTCATTTCTGTGACTGAAATGGGTCAAAATTGAAGCTTTTAAATAAGCAAAACTCTGTATAAAATGGCCATTTTGGTCACTGTGAGGGTTTAAAAAGTGGTTATTCAACATGAGGCACGATCCAATTGACATTTTGAATCATTTTTGGTACAGTCCAAAAAATCAATTTTCGGATGAAAAACGATGACTCTGGACATGTCGAACGTTCCCAAAATGGCCTATAATGATGAAATTTTAACATTTAATCTTTTGACTCTAAATGACTGTTGGATGTGAATTATGACTTTTTCAACTAAAATAAGTCTGTTTAAAGTCATTTCTGTGCCTGAAACGGGTCAAAATTGAAGCTTTTGAGTAAGCAAAACTCTGTAAAAATGGCAATTTTTTGTCACTGTGAGGGTTTAAAAAGTGGTTATTCAACATGAGGCACGATCCAATTGACATTTTGAATCATTTTTGGTACAGTCCAAAAAATCAATTTTCGGATGAAAAACGATGACTCCGGACACGTCGAACGTTCCCAAAATGGTCTATAATATTGAAATTTTAACATTTAATCTTTTGACTCTAAATGACTGTTGGATGTGAATTATGACTTTTTCAACTAAAATACGTGTGTTTAAAGTCATTTCTGTGACTGAAATGGGTCAAAATTGAAGCTTTTAAATAAGCAAAACTCTGTATAAAATGGCCATTTTGGTCACTGTGAGGGTTTAAAAAGTGGTTATTCAACATGAGGCACGATCCAATAGACATTTTGAATCATTTTTGGTACAGTCCAAAAAATCAATTTTCGGATGAAAAACGATGACTCCGGACATGTCGAACGTTCCCAAAATGGCCTATAATGATGAAATTTTAACATTTAATCTTTTGACTCTAAATGACTGTTGGATGTGAATTATGACTTTTTCAACTAAAATAAGTCTGTTTAAAGTCATTTCTGTGCCTGAAACGGGTCAAAATTGAAGCTTTTGAGTAAGCAAAACTCTGTAAAAATGGCAATTTTGGTCACTGTGAGGGTTTAAAAAGTGGTTATTCAACATGAGGCACGATCCAATTGACATTTTGAATCATTTTTGGTACAGTCCAAAAAATCAATTTTCGGATGAAAAACGATGACTCCGGACATGTCGAACGTTCCCAAAATGGTCTATAATGATGAAATTTTAACATTTAATCTTTTGACTCTAAATGACTGTTGGATGTGAATTATGACTATTTCAACTAAAATAAGTGTGTTTAAAGTCATTTCTGTGCCTGAAACGGGCCAAAATTGAAGCTTTTGAGTAAGCAAAACTCTGTAAAAATGGCAATTTTGGTCACTGTGAGGGTTTAAAAAGTGGTTATTCAACATGAGGCACGATCCAATTGACATTTTGAATCATTTTTGGTACAGTCCAAAAAATCAATTTTCGGATGAAAAACGATGACTCCGTACATGTCGAACGTTCCCAAAATGGTCTATAATATTGAAATTTTAACATTTAATCTTTTGACTCTAAATGACTGTTGGATGTGAATTATGACTTTTTCAACTAAAATAAGTGTGTTTAAAGTCATTTCTGTGACTGAAATGGGTCAAAATTGAAGCTTTTAAATAAGCAAAACTCTGTATAAAATGGCCATTTTGGTCACTGTGAGGGTTTAAAAAGTGGTTATTCAACATGAGGCACGATCCAGTTGACATTTTGAATCATTTTTGGTACAGTCCAAAAAATCAATTTTCGGATGAAAAACGATGACTCCGGACATGTCGAACGTTCCCAAAATGGTCTATAATGATGAAATTTTAACATTTAATCTTTTGACTCTAAATGACTGTTGGATGTGAATTATGACTTTTTCAACTAAAATAAGTCTGTTTAAAGTCATTTCTGTGCCTGAAACGGGTCAAAATTGAAGCTTTTGAGTAAGCAAAACTCTGTAAAAATGGCAATTTTGGTCACTGTGAGGGTTTAAAAAGTGGTTATTCAACATGAGGCACGATCCAATTGACATTTTGAATCATTTTTGGTACAGTCCAAAAAATCAATTTTCGGATGAAAAACGATGACTCCGGACATGTCGAATGTTCCCAAAATGGTCTATAATGATGAAATTTTAACATTTAATCTTTTGACTCTAAATGACTGTTGGATGTGAATTATGACTTTTTCAACTAAAATAAGTGTGTTTAAAGTCATTTCTGTGACTGAAACGGGTCAAAATTGAAGCTTTTGAGTTAGCAAAACTCTGTAAAATGGCCATTTTGGTCACTTTGAGGGTTTAAAAAGTGGTTATTCAACATGAGGCACGATCCAATTGACATTTTGAATCATTTTTGGTACAGTCCAAAAAATCAATTTTCGGATGAAAAACGATGACTCCGGACATGTCGAACGTTCCCAAAATGGTCTATAATGATGAAATTTTAACATTTAATCTTTTGACTCTAAATGACTGTTGGATGTGAATTATGACAATTTCAACTAAAATAAGTGTGTTTAAAGTCATTTCTGTGACTGAAACGGGTCAAAATTGAAGCTTTTAAATAAGCAAAACTCTGTAAAAATGGCCATTTTGGTCACTGTGAGGGTTTAAAAAGTGGTTATTCAACATGAGGCACGATCCAATTGACATTTTGAATCATTTTTGGTACAGTCCAAAAAATCAATTTTCGGATGAAAAACGATGACTCCGGACATGTCGAACGTTCCCAAAATGGTCTATAATATTGAAATTTTAACATTTAATCTTTTGACTCTAAATGACTGTTGGATGTGAATTATGACTTTTTCAACTAAAATAAGTGTGTTTAAAGTCATTTCTGTGACTGAAATGGGTCAAAATTGAAGCTTTTAAATAAGCAAAACTCTGTATAAAATGGCCATTTTGGTCACTGTGAGGGTTTAAAAAGTGGTTATTCAACATGAGGCACGATCCAATTGACATTTTGAATCATTTTTGGTACTGTCCAAAAAATCAATTTTCGGATGAAAAACGATGACTCCGGACATGTCGAACGTTCCCAAAATGGCCTATAATGATGAAATTTTAACATTTAATCTTTTGACTCTAAATGACTGTTGGATGTGAATGATGACTTTTTCAACTAAAATAAGTCTGTTTAAAGTCATTTCTGTGCCTGAAACGGGTCAAAATTGAAGCTTTTGAGTAAGCAAAACTCTGTAAAAATGGCAATTTTGGTCACTGTGAGGGTTTAAAAAGTGGTTATTAAACATGAGGCACGATCCAATTGACATTTTGAATCATTTTTGGTACAGTCCAAAAAATCAATTTTCGGATGAAAAACGATGACTCCGGACATGTCGAACGTTCCCAAAATGGTCTATAATGATGACATTTTAACATTTAATCTTTTGACTCTAAATGACTGTTGGATGTGAATTATGACTTTTTCAACTAAAATAAGTGTTTTTAAAGTCATTTCTGTGACTGAAACGGGTCAAAATTGAACCTTTTGAGTTAGCAAAACTCTGTAAAATGGCCATTTTGGTCACTTTGAGGGTTTAAAAAGTGGTTATTCAACATGAGGCACGATCCAATTGACATTTTGAATCATTTTTGGTACAGTCCAAAAAATCAATTTTCGGATGAAAAACGATGACTCCGGACATGTCGAACGTTCCCAAAATGGTCTATAATGATGAAATTTTAACATTTAATCTTTTGACTCTAAATGACTGTTGGATGTGAATTATGACTTTTTCAACTAAAATAAGTGT